>NC_056727.1:827926181-828021181 GCF_019279795.1 Protopterus annectens | reverse complement strand
AGTGTAATCAAGAAAGTATAATTAGGAATAGCATTTGAAGAACATATAAACTTTTCACAAGGAATAAATATGTTATTATTCTATTAATCATATTTTCATTACTTTTCTCTCCCTGCCTTCCCCCACCCTTCACCCACTACATAATCTAAATAGAATGTCATTGTTTAAACAAAGAAAAGGAGAAGAAAAAATAAAAAGATAAAGAAAAAAAATGTATCAAATTACTAACCTTACTTCTCCTTTTCAGAAAGAGAAACAAGTTGAATCACAACTTGCCATTAAATCTCCAGATATTTTGACTAGTTATGAAATAAAACATTTCTTTGCACACAGAGAATAACTTTGATTAAATCTTTTTCAAAATATTTGTTGCTTCTTGGAAATGCAGGAACTATATTTAAAAAGATTAATAATGAAATAAAATGATGAGAGAAAAAACCTAGAACAAATCATTTTTTAGTCTCTTCTTCTTCTCTGAAGTCTTCCACGAAGTTTCAGTTGCCAGTCTCTTTAATGAAGGACTAGCCCATTCCATTTCTTCTATTTTATCCAAAATCGTATTTTTTGATAAACAGTAAAGCAGAGTCTAAGTCATCAAAATTTTAGGACCATCAGGAAGGAAGATTTTAAGCTTGGCAGGAAACAGAAGGTATGTTTTAAACTGTGCTTTTTAAGCTCCCTTATTAGTGGCAGAAAAACTTTTCTTTAGCTATTACCATGGAAGAATAGTCATTGTCAAAACGCACAGTTGTCTCATTAATCTTAACAGGAGCTTTGGCCCAAGCAGATTTAAGAACCATCTCTTTATCAAAAGATGATAAAAATCTAACTATAACTGATCTAGGATAGTTTTTGTTAGAGGTAGTATTAGCTATAGATCTATGTGCTCTTTCGATACCAAAAGAGAATGCTTCTGGTAAGTCTAAAGTTTTAGGGAGCCATGTTGTTAAAAAAGAAGTAATATTGTTACCTTCAATATTTTCTGGCAGTCCAAAAATCCTAATGTTATTGCGCCTAGATCTATTTTCCAGGTCATCCAGCTTTGTTTGTAAATGTGTATTTTGTTTCAGCAGAAACTCAATGTTGATTTCCTCTTCTTGTATTCTATTTTCCATGTCATTCACAGCTTCTTCTATGCCTGTCATCTGGATCTTCTGTTGTTGCAGGTCTATATGTAACAAGTCTATTTGTTTTGTAGTTTTTCTATGAAGGTGTCTATTTTAGTATCCATTTTATCCATCTTAGCAGTAAGTTGCTGGATTATAATTATCAGAGACTGAAGTTCTTTCTTGATGCTGGAGTCTTGAGAATTTGTCTTACTGGAACTCATTTCAGACTGATAAACTGACAGGAAAATTTCCAAAGTGATTTCTGACAGGAATATTGTTAAGATTTCCTTTCTTTTTTAGATATAGTTCAAGAACTATATAAAACAAACATATTTAGAAAGAAAATTACTTCAAAAATTAATTTTTTAAGTAATTAATTCCTGTCAGTGTAATGAAATTGGTGGAGCTGAAGAAATCTGCTGCTATCCTGTGTTCATCCTTGGCCACGCCCTCATTCAGATTCTTTTGAATGATAGTGAGACATACACAAATATTGATGGTGTGAAGCTTAACAAAGTTATTAATGGAGTACATGATGAACTATATGACTTGTTATGTGCAGTGATAGATTCAGATCTTTATAAATATTTTTTAATAGAGAAACCAACTATACTGACTTTTAGGGGATTACCTAAAGTCCATAAGAACATTGAAAGTCCACCCTTGAGACCTATAGTTTCGAGCAAGGGATGGTTAACAGAAACAATATCTATATATTTGGAGAAACAACTAAGAAGCATAGTGGAACAAATTCCTACAGTAGTAAGGGACACACAACAATTTCTGGAAAGCCTTACAGACTATATACCTAGTGATATGGGGACAGAATACATGGTGACTTTGGATGTAACATCATTATTTACATCTATTCCTAATGATACAGGGGTGGACTACATGAGGCTGTTCTTGCTTGAGAAAGATATGCCCAAGAGAACGAATAATAAGATGTGCTTTACTAATGGATTTGGTTTTAAAAAATAATCCCCGGGATTCATGAAGCTCGGCGCAAGGCCGGTGTAAGGCTTGCGCCGGCGGTGCAGTGAATAGTCGGCGTAGCAGCGCCATATGCATAGTAATGAGTGCGCGCCGCAACCACAGACACGCGGCGTGGCACGTGAGAGCCCAAGTAGGATGCGCCGGGCCAAGCCGGCAGGCGATGAGCAACCTAAAGTGCTGACTTCCACAGGCCGCCCGTAATAGTAACCGCACCAGCCAGGGCCCGTGGAGAATGAAACGTACGCAGACTATGCAACATAGTACCCGTCCCAACAAAACGAAGAACCAAACATCAACCCACGAAGCCCTAAGTGTACCCGTCCAAGGAACAAAGGATACGCGTAATACCGTGTCCGTCCCGCAATGCACTGTCAGTGGGCATACCCAGTGAAGGTGTACGCAGCATGTCAGCGCGCCGCACCGACATAGAAGTAGCGACATGGGCATGGTCACCAGCAGTAGTGAGAGTACACAGCCGGGTAGCCGTGCCGATATAACAACAAGAAGGAAACAAGATACCCTAAACACAGGCAAACATGTGCATAGCAACATGTACCACACCCAGCAACGTGCTCGCCGTGATACACAGGACGGCGATGTCTAAGCGTAATATCCAGAAGCAGAACTCATGCATGCAAATGTAATACACAATAGCCCCATCATAGCATGTATCCCGCACCCATGTACGACCGTGCACCCAACCCAGCTAGCAGCCTTGCACAGCTACACACCTACACACAATGGGCATACCTGAAATGTGGTAAGAAGTATTGTCTTAGGCAGTGCCACGCGGGCAAATATGTACCCCACATGTTAACAACCCACCTCAGGTACAGATATGCAAATGGCTGCATGTGAATGTGTCGGCAGAATGTGTACATCCCGCATGTAGTATGGACCCGTCCAAACCCCATAGGCGTGCACACGCCACGGTGCACATAACTGTACACATCTGGACAAGGCGGTATGTTCAACCACATCGATGATTAGCTATGCAGACATGTCAAACACAACACATATAGCGGAACATCTGCCTACCAAACAGGACGCCTAACAGGGTGCCACAGGCACAGAAGGGGAAGGTGGGACATCACATGTTGAGAGTAGCGCTGCCGGGCCAAACACCCACGGCCAATGCAAAGGACGGAATAACATGCATATGCCCGGATGGATGGGTATGTCATAGCATGGGAATAGGCCAAGCCAACCACCATAATAGCCATGTGTACCACATACAAACAGCCAGTAACACGCAGTAGTAATGCATGAAGGCATACACGACTGTGGGAATAGCACAGGACATATGGCGTGCCAAGTGTAGATGCATGACACAAAACTCCAGGATGGGGCCCCTGCAAAGAGGAACATGTGCCAACCCCACCTCCCACAGATGTACCGGCAGTGAAAACACATGCCAAACACACACCAACACTACCGTCCGTCCCACGACATCAAGCGGAGGCTGGTCAAAGACCACCATGGCGTGCACAAACAGGGACACGTGTAACCGTTGCCTTAACACCCCCCCATAGGCCAAAGAATAATAGAATGGACATATGCATGTAATGCTGTGAAGGATGTGGTAGTCCTCAGTATCACAGAGGTAGGGACACAGATACACTGTAATCAACCGTGACGTATGTGCACTGTAGACAGCATACCTGCAGGTAATACAGAGGTCAATCACGTGCCACAGACATATACACATGAGAAAGAGGATAGGGGATAGACAAGTGTGAATGGGACAAACTATGAACATAGGTTCATAGGTCCATAGGTACAGAGTAGGCTATCTCCCCAAGGTCAGCCATAACCCTAGGCCATAGTTAGGATTCCTTTGCCAACCCTCCGGTCCGGAGATAAAATGCCTATTATATTGCTGTACCTCTGTCAAGCAGTGACAATGATGTAATCCCTGGGGTATATCTGCAATCCCCCATCCAACGGACAAGATCCCCCTCGAACAAGGCTAGCAAGGTTCTCTGCCTCACATGTACTGTGATGTAGATCCACAGCATAGTGAGTGTCTGGGTGACGTATGTGTCACCCCAACACATCCTATTAATGACCGTGTCAAGGTTCACGTCACCTGCCCTTGTGGTTCCGAGGGATGTAGATCCAGTAGGTGAAGCATAGTCATCAAATATGGGTCGACATGGCCTCGTATGTCAGGCACAGGTCAACACCGAACAAGAGGTATGTGACTGGAGCAGGAGTCCTAAGAGTGGGGCAGCATAACACAAATCCCTGACACCCTGCATCTGTCTGACGATTAACCTATGGGGCCTTCCCAGCTGCTGTAGGTGTCGGGTCAGATACCCTCCGAATGGGGCAATGTACTCAATCATAGGTGTAACACGTAATGAGTACAAGGAGACAATGACCTACCCTGATCTAGATGTGAATCCCTGCACGATCAGGTGGGCAATGTAGAAGTTCTACCGAACCACGATAGCAACGTGTGTGTCGAACGAATGGTAACCGACAACCTGGGTCCCCAGATCCGTGGTAATTACCCCCGTGCTCAGTGGACTGCCACCCATATGCCGGACAGGGGTGACCTCGTTCTTCCCGACGGGTATGACTATGCATTACTTAGCATTTAGCTGTAGGCCATGTCCCTGACAGCAGATATACATATCTGGGAGGCCCCTTTGAAGGATATCTGTGTCAGATGTCCGTCCCACTATGGCACCCGGTTCGCAGTCATCTACAAACAATGTCAGCCATAACACCCCTGTGTGTGCTTGTACTGTGGAAATGTAGATGTAGAAAAAGAGTGGACCCAGGGCAGAGCCCTGTGGGACACCGCCTGTGACAGGCAGTAAGTCCGACATGCTGCCAGCAACTATGACCGTGTGGGTCGTGTCACCTAGCCAGTTTGCAACCCATCTTGCGATGTACGTGTTCACATCCAAGCCGATGGGTTTATCAATGATACCCGAGGGGGGTATTGTGTTGAAGGCCTTTGCCAGGTCGAGGTAGGCTGTATGGACTGCAAGACCCCCATCAATGGCCTCGGTGACTGTCCCTAAAACGTCAACCAGGATTTAAATGCATGAACCACCCCTGACCAAGCCAAACTGGGTTGGATGCAAAGTATGCAGGTCCCCTATGTCGTCATCTACGGGCGCGGTATGATCCCTCCCCATGTCTTTGCAGATAAGTCTTCTCATGGTAATGGGACAGTAATAACCAGGGTCAGTGGAGGCACTGGCCCTGTGAAGTGGGACTACAGTTGCCGTGCGACACAACTTGGGTACGTTACCCGAGGTGAGGCTAAGAATAAACAGCTGTCCTAACTGTGGGTCTAATTCCTCAATGAGATCGCGGAGTACACAGTCGGGACACCAGCTGGTCCCATGGATGCTGTGTTCACTACCCTGGAGAGAGCATGTCCCACCCGTGCGTTACAGAACATTCGGGGACCACAAACCACTGGTACAGACATCTCTCCATGTGGGGGGGAGGGGGTGGAGATGTCTTCACCGAACCTGTCAGCCCGTATGTTGGCAATGTGTGTATGTTCAGTAAACTCCACATCATTGTGAACCCAGTCAGAGCATATGTGTGAGTTATCTCCCAGGTGTCCAGCATAGCAAATGAAGGCTGTATGATTGTCTGCCGAGTCCATGGAGATATATCTGTGGAACCTGCCCCGGACCATGTCATGACAGCCTGTAGCTCTACACATATAATGAGCAAGGGTGTCATACCTCACAAGGTGTCTGCTCTGCCTTGTAGTAGCCACCTCCTCTCATTGTACAGCTTGTGTATGGCTGGGGTACACCACACTGGATGCTTGGCATTGGTACAATGAACCACAGTTGGGTAAGGGAATGCCTGATCCATGCAGTCCTGTAGGTACCGGTAGAAGGCATATGTAAGTGATGCAGTGGCTTGAGTACTGTTGACCACTGGCTCAGGGTCCTTAAAGGAGACCACAGTAGTGTTCAGAATTGTGAATTCGGCTTTGAGAAAGCCATGTGTATGGTAACCGGCAACACCCACAGCAACGTATGTCAATAGCAGAAGCCATTGTCCAAATAACATAGATTAACGTCGGTATTACAATATGTATTATTATACATGTATTGACACGTGTCTGCTAATTACACTTGCAAATGGCTGGTAAGACCGGGCCAAAGTGCCCGTGATTTACCTGGTATGGTGGTGTCATTCCGACAATAAAGTGGCGATACTTCCCTACTGGGACCTCTGGGGATTAATTAAAGCAGTTGTTAACCTGCATCATTGGATGTACACCATTTGGTTCCGGTTTTGGAAAACATGGTTTCCGTGGCACTACACACTATGGGTAGTCAAGCAGACATCCGCGATTGGTGAACACACAGCAGCAGTCAAAACCACTGGCCACATGGACACAGTCTGACAAGCTCTACACTTTACATATGCACATTGGTGTCCATTGTAGGACCCAAATATTTTCCCGTCACGGAATACCTGCCAGCCTTCATCGTCCAACCAGGAGAAGCGACAGTCGTGACCACGGCACAGCTAGACATATGCACCACCAGCGTGTTCAATGTTGATGACAACTGTCCATGAAATGCAGCACATATGCACAGAAATCCCCAGAATTCCGAGTCCATAGAAGTGCGTCCACATCCCAGTCCCGCACACATGAAGGATGTGTAATGGGTACTGTCGACTGTTGCAGCCAAGGGATCCTGGGTATGTAGAAACAGGGCTCGTGTCGCTTTGGCAGATAATCCGTTGTCCCGCCCGTGGGAGGGATGTGGGTAGCACCTGCCTTACTCCCCACTAATAACGCAAAGCATCCACCGGAGAATGCTAAATGCAGGTGTGAAATGTGTACAGCCCTATACCAGTGTCCAATAGGCAATTCTCATGGATGGACAAGCGTACGACCAAGATGGCACCCATAACTGCAAACCCGGTGAAATTACACAGCCGCGGTAAGGCATAACACAGGAAATACACATAGGGACTACAGTTGACATTCCCCATACAAAGTTGGACGCCCGTGCGAAACCGGCGTACACAGCACTCAATCTGCCAGCAACAAAATGGGAGCACTCGCTACCATACTGCGGAACAGATGGGCGACCTGTGGAACACATACTAATGGCACACCAACAACGTCAACTAGGATATGTAAACTATGGCGTTCCCACCTATAAAGAAAACATGCTTCAATGAATACATAGGGGATCAACATGTTCTGGTGGTGTTATGTTGAAAATACAGTGACGGATATCTCCTATTGGGACGTCTGAGGTTTATTTAAAGCAGTTGCTAACCTGCATCTTTGGATGTACACCATTTGTTCACAGTTTTAAAACACCTGGTTTACGTAGCACCACGTAGAATGGGTAGTCAAACAGACATCCGCGATTGGGGAACATACAGCAGCAGTCAAAACCACTGGCCAGTTGGACACAGTCCAGCAACATCTAACTTTACATATGCACATTGGTGTCCATTGTAGGACCCAAAAATTCCTCCTAACAGAATTCCATCCAGCCGTTTCCGACCACCAGATGATGCGATAGCCGTGACTACGGCACAGTTAGACATATGCACCACCAGCGTGTTTAAGGTTGATGACAGGTGTCCATGAAATGCAGGACATATGAACAGAAATCCCCAGATCGACGTGCCCATACATGTGCGTCCACATCCCAGTCCCACACATGAAGGATGTGTAATGGGTACTGTCGAGGGTTGCAGCCATGGGATCTTGGGTATGCAGAAATGGGGCTCGTGTTGTTTGGCAGATAAGCCGTTGTCACGCCCGTGGGATGTGGGTGTAGCACATGACCTACTCCCACTAATAATGCAAAGCATCCACCGGATAATGCTAAATGCAGGTGTGGAATGTACAGGCCATAACAGTGTCCAGTAGGCAATCCCCATGGATGGACAAGCCTACGACCAGGATGGCACCCATACCTGCAAGCCGGTGGCATTACACAGCTGCAGTAAGGCATAACACAGGAAATGCAGATGGCAACTACAGTGGACACTCCCCATAGAAATCCAGACCGCCGTGCGAATACCGGCGACACAGCACTCAATCTGCCAGCAACAACATGGGGATTAGCCGCTGCGATACTGCGGAACAAATGGGCGACCAGTGGAACACATACCAATGGCACACCAACAACGTCAACTAGGAAGGTCATAGGATGTTTAAACACTGGCGTTCCGCTTATAAAGAACATCCTTCAATGAATAAATAGGGTCTACATGTTCTGGCTGTGTTATATTGACAATACAGTGGCGTATATGTCCTACTGGGCCTTCTGAGGATTACTTAAAGCAGTTGCCAACCTGCAGCATTACATTAACACCATTTGGGTTAATCATAGTAAAACATGGGTTTCGTAGCACAACATAATATGTGTAGTCAAACACACATCCGCGATTGGAGAACATACAGCAGCGGTCACAACCACTGGCCAGATGGACACAGTCCAACATGTTCTACACTTTACATATGCACATTGGTGTCCATTGTAGGACCCAAAAATTTATCCGTACGCAATGTCAACCGGCTGCGATCGAGAGACCCAGATGAAGTGACAGCTGTGACTACGGCACAGCTACATATATGCACCACCAGCGTGTTCAAGGTTGATGACAACTGTCCATGAAATGCAGGACATATGCACAGAAATCCCCAGATTGTCGAGTCCATAGATGTGCGTCCACATCCCATTCCCGCACACATGGAGGATGTGCAATGGGTACTGTTGAGGGTTGCAGCCATGGGATCGTGGGTATGCAGAAATGGGTGTCGGAGTTGATTGGCAGATGATCCGTTGTCCCGCCCCCGTGTGAGGGATGTGGGTATGGCATATGCGTTACTCTGCACTAATAATGCAAATCATCCACCGGAGAATGCTAAATGCAGCTGTGAAATGTGTACAGCCCTATACCAGTGTCCATTAGGCAGTTCCCATGGATGGACAAACGTACGGCCAAGATGGCACCCATAACTGCAAACCTGGTGGAATCACACAGCTGTAGTAAGGCATAACACAGGGAATACAGATAGGGACTACAGTAGAGACTACACATACAAAGTCAGACCGCCGTGAATACCGGCGCACACAGCACTCAATCTGCCAGCAAGAGAATGGGGATCACTCGCCCATACCGCGGAACAAATGGGCGACCTGCGGAACACATACTAATGGCACACCAACAACGTCAACTAGGAAGGTTATAGGATGGTTAAGCTATGGCATACCCACATATAAAGAACATCCTTCAATGAATTAATAGGATCTACATGTTTTGTTCGTGTTAATTTGACAATACAGAGGCGGGAATGTCCCAATGGGATATCTGCGGATTAGTTAAAGCAATTGTTAGCCTGCATCATTGGAATTACACCATTTGGGTTCAGTGGCGGAAAACGCGGTTTACGTAGCACTACATAATATGGGTACTCAAACAGACATCCGTGATTGCTGAACATACAGCAGCAGTCAAAACCACTGGCCAGATGGACACAGTCCAATAAGTTCTACACTTTACATATGCACATTGGTGTCCATTGTAGGACCCAAAAATTTATCCGCATTAATGTCAACCTGCTGCGATCGGGAGACCCAGATGAAGTGACAGCCGTGACTACGGCACAGCTACATATATGCACCACCAGCGTGTTCAAGGTTGATGACAACTGTCCATGAAATGCAGGTGATATGCACAGAAATCCCCAGATTGTCCATTCCATAGAAGTGCGTCCACATCCCATTCCCGCACACATGGAGGATGTGCAACGGGTACTGTCGAGGGTTGCAGCCATGGGATCATGGGTATGCAGAAATGGGTCTCAGTGTTGATTGGCAGATGATCCGTTGTCCCGCCCCGTGTGAGGGATGTGGGTATGGCATATGCGTTACTCGCACTAATAATGCAAATCATCCACCGGAGAATGCTAAATGCAGCTGTGAAATGTGTACAGCCCTATACCAGTGTCCATTAGGCAGTTCCCATGGATGGACAAGCGTGACCAAGATGGCACCCATAACTGCAAACCTGGTGGAATCACACAGCTGTAGTAAGGCAAAACACAGGAATACAGATAGGGACTACAGTAGAGACTCCACATACACAGTCAGACCGCTGTGAATACCGCGCATACAGCACTCAATCTGCCAGCAAGGAAATGGGGATCACTCGCTCCATACTTCTGAACAAATGGGTGACCTGTGGAACACATACTAATGGCACACCAACAACGCCAACTAGGAAAGCCATAGGATCCTTAAACTATGGCATTCCCACCAATGAAGAACATCCTTCAGTGAATTAATAGGATTAATGTCAATTGACCATGGAATACACCTAATCAACATCAAAGACCCGCTGGCACCTTATGGCACACAAGCCAAGTCACACATAGGTAGATGAAACAATCAACGTAAACATTTTGTCCACGACAGGTCACATATGGTATACAAAGGTTACTTCATAGACATGTAAGCGCTTTCACCCGTAGGCTCCGTGAGACTTACACATAACATAGAAGCATCCAGGCTTTAAATATCCCCCCCTTACACTTCCATTTGTTACTTTCTATGCAAACAATGAACATGTAACCACAGCATAGAAAGCACAGACGCAATGTTAACCACACACACATATGTTAACATCTCAGAAAGCATCCTATTAACACATGTATTATATGATATTGTACTATGCCGAATACTCATCAATCAAAGATCTAACAATGTATATGGAAGATATGCATAGCATATCACTGTAATACAGCGGTACAGAACTGAAAGAGTGGACAAATGTGTGTTAACTCTACATCTGTACCTAAACTACATTCCTGTTACGGGGTTTGCTCCACCTGCTTCTCAAAAGAGGCCTCATCAGTGTTCCATCTGTCAGCCCTGGTGTGTGGCCAACCCTCCACCTACTAATCCATCTAAATCCGCATTCTATAGCATAGCTGATGAGGTTCCCCCTCTGGTATTATAACTTAGATGTCGAAACACCGAATGTAGATGTATGCCTTGTGATGTGCCCATAGCCCCGTGAGGCATACGCCATCCTGCGGCTGCCCAGGGCGCCAAGACTAGTAGGGCCACCTATCTAGTAGGTGTGTCATGTAGGTATACCAAGATGGGGGCACCATGTGTTGTGGTGGTGGGCGCCATGGAGCCCTACAGCCTAGGGCAGCAGTCGATCTAAGGCCACTGCCGTAGGAGGGGTAGTACGGTCTGCAGGTATGTGCAGACATGCACATGAAACAGCGGTCCACAAGGATTACCCATAGTGGCGACACCTGCACAGATGGCTATAGCGGGACACACACATGGCCATGCATACAGCACAGGTAGACATACACACACCATAAATAGGCAAGTACACACAAGGTGTATGGTGTGTATGGGTACAGTGTCAGGACAGCAAGGATAGCTGTCTGCCACGATATCCAGCAGATGTCTTTAGGGTGTTCTGGAATACGGACGGTGCATGGACAATGAGTAGATATGCAACGTACCACAGTTATATGTGTCAGCCGTGCAAATATGCGATACATGGGAAAGACAGCTGTCCATGCTAGAGCAGCAGTACGGGCACAACATAGGTAATGAGATATACAATGACAGAGATACAGACGGACACATGTGGCAGGCCCGTGAGTGTAATGTACACAGCACCACCCCACCACACCATAGCAGGGTGCACGTGGAGAACACGCTACGGAGGTCGCCAACCACAGCAGGCACACAAGCAGTACACGAGCTGCGTCCCACCATCCACAAACACAGGGATGGCGGCAGGATATGAGTGTTCTGCATAAACCTCAAAGCCATACCCTATGAACCCATGCAGCTGGGAGCATGGACACACACACACATGTGGCAGGCATGGTGATTGACCACACCCCCACATACCCAACTGCACAAACGTATGACACAGGTATGGAATGCGCTACGTGGACCACCGAACACACCACCGTCAGAGGCACATGTACAGGTGGGTGACAACATCCGTAAAGGAATGGCTGCTGATAGCCAAGGTATGTGTTGCGAAGCGTCTAAAAGCTTGTTCATCTGCAGAGGCAGCTGGAAACACACACACACACACAGGGAAGGGCCAAGAGTCGAACCTACGCCTACCTACATGAACTCACTACAGCATGAAGCATTTACAGAACGCGCTACCGAGATTACTGAGCACAGCACTGTTAGAGGCATACTTCTAGGCGGGTGACATCACCCGTAAGAGAATAGCTGGCAATAGCCAAGGTATGTGTTGCGAAGCGCCAGCATGTTCATCTGCAGAGGCAGCTGGAAACACACACACACACACACACACACACACACACACACACACACACACACACACACACAGGAAAGGGCTGAGAGTCGAACCTACGCCTACCTACATGAACTCACTACAGCATGAAGCATTTACAGAACGCTACCGAGATTACTGAGCACAGCGCTGTTAGAGGCATACTTCTAGGCGGGTGACATCACCCGTAAGAGAATAGCTGGTAATAGCCAAGGTATGTGTTGCGAGCGCCTAGCATGTTCATCTGCAGAGGCAGCTGGAAACACACACACACACACACACACACACACACACACACACACACACACACACACACACACACACACACACAGGGGGGCCGAGAGTCGAACCTACGCCTACCTACATGAACTCACTACAGCGTGAAGCATTTACAGAACGTGCTACCGAGATTACTGAGCACAGCGCTGTCAGAGGCATACTTCTAGGCGGGTGACATCACCCGTAAGAGAATAGCTGGCAATAGCCAAGGTATGTGTTGGCGCCTAAAGCATGTTCATCTGCAGAGGCAGCTGGAAACACACACACACACACACACACACACACACACACAGGGAAGGGCCAAGAGTCGAACCTATGCCTACCTACATGAACTCACTACAGCATGAAGCATTTACAGAACGCGCTACCGAGATTACTGAGCACAGCGCTGTTAGAGGCATACTTCTAGGCGGGTGACATCACCCATAAGAGAATAGCTGGCAATAGCCAAGGTATGTGTTGCGGTTGCCTAAAGCATGTTCATCTGCAGAGGCAGCTGGAAACACACACACACACACACACACACACACACACACACACACACACACACACACACACACAGGGAAGGGCCGAGAGTCGAACCTACGCCTATCTACATGAACTCACTACAGCATGAAGCATTTACAGAACGCGCTACCGATTTTACTGAGCACAGCGCTGTCAGAGGCATACTTCTAGGCCTGTGACATCACCCGTAAGATAATAGCTGGCAATAGCCAAGGTATGTGTTGTGAAGCGTCTAAAAGCATGTTCATCTGCAGAGGCAGCTGGAAACACACACACACACACACACACACACACACACACACACACACACACACACACACACAGGGAAGGGCCGAGAGTCGAACCTATGCCTATCTACATGAATTCACTACAGCATGAAGCATTTACAGAACGCGCTACCGAGATTACTGAGCACAGCGCTGTCAGAGGCATACTTCTAGGCGGGTGACATCACCCGTAAGAGAATAGCTGGCAATAGCCAAAGTATGTGTTGCGGTTGCCTAAAGCATGTTCATCTGCAGAGGCAGCTGGAAACACACACACACACACACACACACACACACACACACACACACACACACACACACACACACACACAGAAGGGCCGGGTCGAACCTACGCCTACCTACATGAACTCACTACAGCATGAAGCATTTACAGAATGCGCTACCGGGATTACTGAGCACAGCACTGTCAGGAGGCATACCCCTAGGTGGGTGGTATCATCTGCAGAGGCAATGCGGCCGAAAGGGAATGAAGACAGAGTGCGCAGTCACACAGCCTGTTACCATCCCAAGGTGGCCGTACAGTAACACGGTAGTGCTGCAGTCGGGAATACCAAATAGCTACGGAGCAGTACATCACGACATGAATACGGGATGCACCACATGACAGTATACCCTATGAGAGGGCATCCGGCGTGCTGGATGTAGGCAGCCAATGTGGCATGACAGCCACATATGAGTCACCTGGATGGTCACCATGGCTATGCAGGATGTCATTGGCCATGGCTACACGCCTAGTAGCAGACATCGGTGCCGACTGTCGTGTGTACCCCCGACAGGTGTACTGGCCATGCCTCTCACACCTAGCGGTTGCAAAGGGGAGACAGACATGCTCACGGGGTATCAACGCAGTCGGGCGCGGGGTGCACTGTATTGTGTGTCCATCTACACAGCTGCTTACTGGGCATGCTCTGACACTTAGAATCGGCACAGAGCAGACATGCATACACATGGGTTGACGGCATGGGAGGCAGACTGTGGACCGTCGTGTGTGTCCAGCCACACAACAGCAACCCGGCCATGCCACAGACAGACACCCGGGGTATCAATGCAGTCGGGCGCGGTGTGCACTGTACTGTGTGTCTATCTACACAGCTGCTCACTGGGCATGCTCAGACACTTAGAATCGGCACAGAGCAGACATGCATGCACATGGGGCGACAGCATGGGAGGCAGACTGTGGACCGTCGTGTGTGTCCAGCCACACAACAGCAACCCGGCCATGCCACAGACGCAGTGGCGGCGGGGGAAACAGGCATGCACCCGGGTATCAATGCAGTCTGGCGCGGTGTGCACTGTACTGTGTGTCTATCTACACAGCTGCTCACTGGGCATGCTCAGACACTTAGAATCGGCACAGAGCAGACATGCATACACATGGGGCGGCATGGGAGGCAGACTGTGGACCGCCGTGTGTCCAGCCACACAACAGCGACCCGGCCATGCTCACACACGTAGTATGTGCTACGCGCTGTCCGGCATGCAGACAGAGTGCACACACCGCAAGTCACGGCCAGGTAAACCCGTACACACACGCAGGGTGGACACACATGCAGTCACACACACAGATGACAGCACAGGCGCCATGGGTGCAGGCTGAACATGTACACACCGAAGTGAACACTGTAGCTGCTATGCCAGCACCTTGTTATCGGTGCAGCAGTATGCCTCACGGTCCAGAAACTGCATGTGACATATGTCCAGAAGACTATGTGGCAGTGTACGTCCGTCGTGCAGAGTACACATGTACTATCAATGATCCCACAGGTGTGATGTAGTCCACCCGTACACGGACAGGCGTGCTCCACACATGCCATGGGCCTGACACAGGTATGACACATGACTGCAGCTGTACCACAGTGAAACAATGTCCGGATATGTCACATATGTGGTTTCCAGGCTGTGTGCATGGACTGCACGCAGGACACATACGAGGCCTGTGATGGACCACATGCATGACACAGGCGTACTCGGTAATACACACATGAAGGGAAGGTGGACACATGTCTGTGGTATGCACCCCCTACAGGGTGTGGCGGTGTTCACAGGGACACATACCCTTGTACAGTTTGCCTGTGACAGCTGTGATACCAAACCACAGTCCATGTTCCATGCATGTTGACACATGTCACAACGTAGCAATGCATACACACATGGCAACAGGGGATACATGTGACACGTGTACTGTGCACGGTGCAGCCATGCAGGGGCGGTGTCTGGTGTCCGTAACACAGTTGCATCCCCCTCACACATGCATATCCATCATGGGGGCCGTCATATGGTGGCATAGTAACAGCACGCATGGCAGTCTGTGTGTACACCATTTGTTTAAACACCTGTCCACATGCATGTGTGCAGGTGCTGGTCACAGGTGTCACACACCGTCCTACCCTGCCATGTGCATACAGTCCGCTATGTCGCCTTTACATGACAGCGCTGCCATGATGCATACCCATCGGCCATGCGGGTTCGACCATATGTCACATTGCCACTGTAACCCCTACCACCACCCAAGTGCAGATATTGGCACAGATGCCGGATACAGTGGTAGTACGCAGGATGCACCACATACTGCTGCACGCCTGCACAAATCCCATGTAGCGGGTGTGGCATTCCTAGCACCAACATGTGTGCAGGAATGTGTGCCCATGTATGCCACAGATCGGGGAACTATATGCGACGTGCCACACATCACTGTACACCATGGTAGAGCTCTGTACCTACCTCAGTGTGGGGTGCACCGATGTGGATGGTGTAGTACATGCAACACGCCATCCCTCCGTAGACATGTGGCCACCACCATGTCGGTGTGTCGACATGTGTGTATGTCTGCTGCCTGTTGAGAGGGTGTATGCAGATATCGTGTTGTGACTGGACACTGACCACACAGGGTGAACATCCCGTAGTGGTGCTGCATTGTACAGCCCTGTCATTTCCATACCTGTGAGCCTTACTGGCCGCCTGTGCAAGACCACCCCCTGTGACATTGCGCGTCGGTGCATTGTCTTGTGAGGGTGCCGACCACACAGACAGGTGTCCCCATCTGCACACAATGGTGTGTGTGCCATAGAGGTGTACGCCCGCCAATGCGGAATATTCCTATACCGTACAGCATCCGACTGTCAAACACTGTGCACCACAGCTGACAGGTGACACCTGCGGTCAGTAGCCAGCACACCGCGACACCCGCAGAATGTCACCATACCTGTACTGTGTCATGCCATGTATGTGATGTCTCTGTCCACAGTAGCCTGTGGCACCGACCACAGGCGTCAGGTGCAGTATATGTGTGGACATGTCGCCATGTACCGGTGTAAGCAACGTTACACTGTATCCGGCTCCGTGCTCCGCAGGTTTATGTGTATGACCTCTCTGCTTGCATTCCCGACTGTCTGTTCTCTACATCACAAAAGCTCTGCACCTGCTCCCACAGTATTCCCACACAGATAAAGTACATGTATACTCAATGGAGTACTACACTGTCCTAGAATCCCCTTGTGTGCCCACTTCCCTATAGGTGCCTTCTGACCCGGTTACGCAGCAAATGCATTCACATCCTCTGGCATGTCGACGGGTCAATTGCTAGCGACCTCTCCTGTTCAGATGGTGAATCTGGGCATCCTGGCCCCTGTTACAGGTGCCTCATGGACACGGACAAGCCGCACCTCCCCCAATGAACATAATACATGTGACAGACGCAACTATATAGCCAGACAGGGGGCTGTGCTCTCCCCAACTATGACTGGCAAGACCACGCGGGAGGGGAAGGACACAATGCACACCACATACCCAGTGTCACATGTGACTATCGCAAATGCTAATCAAACACATGAACACACTAAGACATACCTGGAGGCACTGTACGACATGTCACAAACCTAACGAGCCCTCTGAAGCAGACACACAAGCTACTGCCTCCACAAGACATAGGACATGCAACACATGGTTCCCAACGTCAGTGTGCTAACCCGGCAGAGACCAAAAGGCGACGCACACACTGCCAGACACACCTGTAATGGGTGACGCCACTGCCAGACACACCGATGTCCCACCCACCATACTGAACAAGGGAATGATCACAGTAGGCTGCCTGCCGGGCGCTGGAATACGCCACATAACGCACGCACTCAGGTCACTCCGCAGCATGTGCAGGTATGACGCGGTCATTGCCCATGCCGGTGTCTACGTCTGGTGGCATACCACCCTGGGATACATTACAGGACACATAGAGGGCCACTCAGATTGTGTAGCCCAGGCCGGCATGTCCCTGACCCTGGGCAGTATCCCACCCTCATCAAGTATGATGCCACTACACTGGCTCAATGTGGTCACCCTTGATAATGTCCTGGTTACCGTGTCAGTCTGAGGATCCGATTCCATTTACCTGGGATGACATGCTTGCCACGCCCCTTCGCATGGTATGGCTGGCAGCTGTCGCCCTGGTCTACAAGGGTTTGGCAAAGGCACCTGCCACCCCCACAGTGCTCACCGCAGGCACGGCTGGAATGATAAACCTACCACCCCACACTACAAGCCTGGAGAACACACAGGATAATACAGCTCACTGCCAGTGGTCTACAGCCAAGCTGCACACCCTCAAATGCCCTCCTCAGTATGGAGGACATCGATGTCAGTGCTGTGACTGAAACATTGGTCAGGGCTGCTGAGAGCACCCCAGCACTGTCGGGTCATACCCTATATCACGCGTTCAGGACCATAACCCGGACATAACACAGAAGGAGGGGGAGTCCCCATTTCCATGACGGATACACACACCTCCATGTTGGCAGAGATGCATGTAGCAGCGGGGAATACCCAGGTTCAATTAACCATGGTTAGGACCGCCCTACAGTTTGTTGCATGCTACAGACCACCCTCCCAATCCCAGGATACCTGCACAGCCGTCCTGAGGACACTGGTGGGTGTGCATGCTCTCACAACACCGTCGTATTGGGTGACATCAACCACCCATACATAGACCGAGAACATTACCCAGGACACAACACCCTATGCCACAGGTCCCAGGTGTTCATACACCTGACTGCTGTGGAACACCCATGCACCATACCCACTAGGGGGGGACGTGTACCAGTTCTGATCATCACACATGGGGAGGATATGCTCCACACAGGATGTACATCCCTCAATGGTGATGTCAGACCGTATAGTGTATCCACTGGTAATCCGCATCCTGCACCCAACACCGGCATGGGAGACGTGATGACCTCTCCACAGCGAACCACACACGTCTTACGACCGGTGTGGTACCCTACAAGGCCTCCATGCCAGTGGTAAACACAGGCCACACTGCTGAAACCCTTACAAATGCCTTCTCTGAGCACCCCCAGGGATGTCTGCACCAAGCGATCATGATAACATCAGGACCTTGTCCACCAAAGGCAGGCACATGGTCTGGTGGACCCCAGCCATTGACAAACTGTACAACAACAGTTGGAGCTAATACATGACAGAGCAATATCAGTACCAGGGAAGGCATCACTCATTAATACCGGTTAACATACGGTCACACATACAATCATCCAAGGCCGCTTGTGGGAGTGGTACTGCAGAGGGCACATGAGACAACCATAGGGCCTTCCTTAGCTGTGGTAGGGACATGGGTGGAGCGCACAGTCATGCCCGGAATTACTCCAGAATGGTACAATGGTCACTGAACCCACAGACATTGTCAACAAACCAGCGGACATGTTCCATGCATACATCTACCCCCCCCCCAAGAGGGGACGTATCCATCCCACCAGAGTCTAGCCTCCCAAACATCTCGTATGCCCAGGAGTGATCTGACATCTGTTAAGCGGTGAACACAGCACCAATGGGCCCAGATGGTGTCCCTGGCTGTGTGCCACTCAACCTCATTGAGGCCCTCGCCCCACACATAAGGCCGCTGTGTCATCTTAGGCTTACTACGGGCTGGGTCCCCGCTGGATGGCATACGGCAGCTGTGGTCCCACTACGCCAGGGTAGTGCTCTTATGGACTGTAGACATTCCTGCCCTATCAGCTTGACATGGCTTGTCTGCAAAGCTGCGGGGAGGTCCATACTGG
This sequence comes from Protopterus annectens, assembly GCF_019279795.1. Taxonomy (NCBI): domain Eukaryota; kingdom Metazoa; phylum Chordata; order Ceratodontiformes; family Protopteridae; genus Protopterus; species Protopterus annectens. The sequence goes on along the minus strand of NC_056727.1, from coordinate 828,001,627 downwards.
GGCCCATACATACAGACAGTGGTGTACAGCCAATACCGGAACATACCCACATCGACTTAGTCAAGGGCAGATCCTGCCTCCCTAACCTGCTCGACCTGTCTGGAGGGGTCACTAAGGCCATTGATGGGGTACGCCGGTTTGCACAGACTACCATGACCTGGCGGGAGCATTCAAACCACACTCCACGTGGGACTCATGGAAAGGCTCGCCAGCGCATGTGGGGACATATGTCACACGATGGTTTGCCAACTGGATGGAGGTCACACCACACAGGGTTTGTGTTCCTGGTGTCATGTCAGACTCCAAGCTGGTCTCGAGTGGAGGCCCACAGGGCTCAGTCCTGGGCCCCCTCCTGTTCGGCATTCAACCTTCCAATGTGCATGCAAACATAGGGGGATTGTGGCAGACAAGGTATGCAGATGACTGCACACCGGCCACCATACCCAACACCCCATCTGACACGGACATCCACCTGGGGCCTCATAGAAGTGGATAACTGGTGCCAGAGCCATGGCCTGATGCTACATGCCAGGGAAGGTTACCCAGTGGGAAGGACATGTTCGCCCCGACGTAACATGTAGGTGGTAATCCATTCAACATGGTGGACGTGTTCAGGGACATGGGTACCACACCTGTCGGTAACCTCTGTCGACACACACAATGCCAATGTGGTTGGGAAGACATTCCACTGTGGCCACCTGGTCAGGAAGGAATCACATCCACATCAGGGGAGTTCATTGTACCCCTGTACACTTCACACATCAGACCAATGATTGCGTACAATGCCACATCTGGGATGTACCTAACCTGACACCTGCAGCACTCGGAAGGACCACAAACGTTCCACAACACAGGGATAAAGGTGCTGAGACATGTCACACGCTGCCCGACCAAGGGGACTCCGGCTGTATACCTTCCCAGCACGTCTGTTCTCTGGTGATCTGTGCCTGACATACACGGCCATGTCCGACCTGGGTGACATGGACATGTTCCACCTCCTAGGCTCCAAGCAAACACGGGCACAGAAGTGACTGTCAGAAACCTCAACACGAACATGAATAGGACGTGCTGGGGGAACTGGGTCAACGCCCAGAGGCCCCCTACAACATGGAGAGGATTCCCAGCCCATGTGAAGCAGAGCCCCTGACTGACTTTGTCCAAGAGTAATCATGACGTGTGGATGTGTGATCGTAGGTATGCGCCAGGCATCATCTCTGTGTCACTGCTGGACAGAGGGACAGCGGACCGATGGATGTGGTATCCTCATCCTAAGGGGTGTTAACAGCCATACACACTCTGGCTAGGCTTACACATGCCGTAGGGCACATAGCCTGGTATGTACATGTGCGCCTATGTACCTATGTAGGGGTCCATGCAGGTTGCGGGTACCTGTGGTATGCTGATATTGCCAGATGTGCCTGTGGGTACCCCACAGCTACACGTGGGGGACTGATAACAGTGCTCCCAGTAGGCACATGCAAGTACACCATAATGGCATACGGGTTAACTGAACCAACATGGTGCTACACATGTAACCACCACACATACCGTGTACACAGAACAATGAATGCTGCACCTGCACTACATGGTATGTCTGCTGCATGATGTCAGTGCATGACCCACGTCACATACGCACCTGTCACCTGTCATACACAACCACCGCAACATACACATTGCGTACTATGCGGACACAGGTATCACATACACCTCTCACTATCTTGTCCACCTTGTGCATCAGAATATGATTGTATAACCGTGCACCGATGGTGTGGATCACGGTGCTGCAGCAGAGGCTTCATCATATGCCCAGGGTGATATGTGTGCCAGGGGCATAGGCTGTACCAATGGATGACATCATGTGTGTGTGTAAGGGCCTGTGCATTTACTGGGCATGACTGTGCAGAATGCATGTGGATGTGGTGGAGCCCTACAGGTGTGTCTGCTGTGTGTGGGTATGTGTGTACACAGTTCAGCCATCTGTGATGCCTACACGGGGTATACTTGGCAGCCCCAGACTGTACAGTGCAGGTTGTATGGCTCACTGTGTCCGCCTGCGGCCACGTGACCCGTGCCTGCCTGGGGTCGCACGGGCACTACCGGGTGGAGGTATGGAGTGGCCACTCTCCGATGACACATGTCCGCTGGAACCGTGTCCACGCTGGGACCATCCGGGGCCACGTCCACGTGGCCTGCTGTGTCCTGGTGTTGTTGGTGTAGCACCAGCTGCACTGCTGCTGCTACCAGCACTGTGTGAGTGGGCATGAGAGGTGGCACGCACGCCGACCTGCACTAGGTGGTGTTGCTGGCCCACGCCACGTGTCCTACGCCTCACCCCTACCAGGTGTTCCAGCACAGACAGCTCACGCTCGCGGATTGACATGCCTCGATCAAGGATTCCAACCATCTCACCTAATCTCCTATCCAGAACATCGGCAAGCTGCTGTTGAGCATTCACCAATGACTGGATGTTCTCATTTAAGGAACGGATTGCGGCCCTCTGCAGCCTCTGCCCTTCTTGGTTCTGCTGTTCGGCACGTGCCTGTGCCGCCATTACAGTCTGAAACATGCGTCTGGTGATACCAGCTGCTGCACCCTGTACGGCAGGTGCATGTCTACCAGTGCTCCTCCTACGAGCAGCACCAGCCACATGCCTGTGTGGCACATCACCAGTCATTACACTGGCAACATGGTGTGTACCCGCACCTTCTGCAGCCACCACACATTCCTGCTCAGTGCCAACAGACGCTGACTGTCCTTCCTCTATGGGCAACGGTGATGTGGTATGTGTTGGCATCTGAACCATGTGCGGAGATGAAGGGGACATGGGTGGGATGTTATCCAATGGCACAGCATCTGCCCGTGACGACCCTGCCTGTGCCTCATGCACATGGTCATCACCGCTAGTATCTGTGGGGACACTAGCATCAGATGGACCGCAGGAGGGGAACGCACCTACAGCACCTGTGAATACAAAGACATACCGTAGGTTACATTACACACACGCAGACACACACACACATGCAGACACACACACAGACACACACACACATACACATGCAGACACACACACGCTGACATACACACGCAGACATACACACATGCAGACACATCATGCATGTGATATTGCAGGTGGCATGCAGCATTCCCACACCACAGCCCAGTGAATGCAGCCCAGACATTGATAGTGGTAGTATGCATACTGCCCTGGAGTGCACACTACATCAAGCAGGTGTCTTTTAGTAGGCTTGCAGTACACACATTCATGGTAGTTTGCATGCATCACCGTGATACACCGTGTGGCCACGGGCGGGTTAACAGTACACATGGCTGGCGTCACTATGTCATGTAAACCGCAAACATGTGCGGTATCATGTGGACATGTGACAATGGTGTCCCACCACATGCACCACATCATAACGGATGTCACAGTGCAGTGTTATGTGTACAGGCTACAGATAGAATGCATGTGTAACAAGGATGTCTGTGCAGGTGTGGTTGGTGTGAGCTGTGTACATAGCTGTACAGTGGGGAGTACGGGCACTGTGCCACTGCACAGCAGCAGGACACAGGTATGTTTCTGTGCGATGCGTAACCTGGACGCATTGCATTGCCATGTCTGCAACTCAGTCATGCTGTTCCACAGCACGTATATGGTAGACATTGGTGGCACCTCTAATGGCTGCAGACAGGCATTCCATTTGTCTGGTGTACCACATCAGATGTCCAGGGGGTCCACTACAGCTATGACCGCACTATGTGTGGACAGGGTGCAATGGTGACTACCCATTGCGGATGTACTGTGTGGCAACATGCCTGTAGGTATCACCCATGGCCATGTTTGTCTGGTTCATGGACATTTGTGTGTGATGGGCATCGTGTACACATCCCTGTGGTGGCCCATGTGTCATACACCCGTTCTAGTCTGAGGTGTCACATTCCCGAACGCTATGCAGACATTGTGGATGTCTGCTATGTCGTGCGTAGGTCATGTCATGGTGTGACAATGTTGCGGACAGACCACCACGTGCATGGGACATGTCATGTGCCATGTCACAACGTGTGCACCCAATGCAGGGGCATAGGTCACAGTGGTAACACCTGTGTGCTGGCCAGATCACAGCTCACTATGTGGTACTGTGTGCGTACCGCAAAGGCATACCGATGCATACTACACATGCAGCCATTGTGGAACACCTCCACCATTGTATGCGTAGCTGACTGCACATATCACAGCGATGGGTTATGTGGTGTCATGCCAGTCTATACTAACGGTTGTATCTACTGTACATGGGTGGCGTGTGTGTCGGGTGGTGCAACCTGTATACCGTGACTGGGGCAGACCCAGGTGTGCATGTCATACCTGGACACATGGGGAATATCTATACACCGTATAATGCCTATTACTAGCAACGGTCTCACCTGTGACAGACCCATGTCTGTGTGACATGCCAGAGGTACCTGTATAGGGGCGACACAACAGTATACACATTATCCATTACTATCGCCATGGTAAGCACTGTGCATGTCACATCATGCACCTGTGTGTTAGCATGTGCTATGCACATGTCTGCAAACACAACATAGCATACTGTAGTATGCAGCTTGTGTGGCCATATACCTGGCATGTGTTGCTACATTATGTGGTGTACTATGACACCCACACCTACGTCAGTTATCATACAAACATGCAAGACTGACTTACCAGGCAGCTCCAGGCTCGTTGGTTGGGAGACACCCACCTCCACGATGGCAGCGAGGGTTTCTGCATGTTGTTCCCTGGGTGTCCCCAGACTGGCCAGGAGCTCCTCCGTGTGTGTGAGTGGGGCTGGGTTGGTGGCCCACCACCTGTCCCACCTTGTTGTCTGGCGATTGCGGCGGCACGCTGTTTCGCTGCGTCAATTAGGTCTGTGCAGTGTCTGCGGATCTGCTGGTAGGTGCGGTTGTGGCCGCCCATTGTGTTCACCGTCCTGCGCAAATCCTGCCACACGCCATCACGCTGCTGTGCCTGTAGTGGCACATGGCTGAAGAGTATGTCGAGTTGTCGTGGAGCAACGGTATAATCACTTCATCCTCCTGTCGGCTGAAGGCAGCCGGGAACATGGCATTATCTGTAAGACATAATGATGTTGACAGGTCACATTTACACTGCTGTACTGGCATACTGCTGGACATACATTGCTATGACATGTACAACATCTGCACAGTAATCTCTGCGATGCATCATGGCAGTGACACAGCCGACGTGTTGCCGTCACACCATTGAGCAGTGGGACTCATATCATATCTGTGTGTCACCTCATCACACTGTACATGCACCATGTTGATGTTAGCCTGCTGTGGACATGTGTACCTGCCTGCACCTGTGTCCATATCAGTTGGCACAGGACCCCATGTGACAACAGTTCTACTGTTCACCTGGATGCTGTGTATATGTCACTAGGCATCCCGTACGCGGCCATTATGAACGTTAGCGGTGGCACTGCACACATACACATGGACACCTGTACATGCATGTGTTGTGCCATGTACGTCCACACAGCACTGTACGGGTGTTGGGCAACCTGCCACGGCTCACCTGTGTTGCACATGTGATACACATGGGACAATGTGTAACCATGTGACATTAGCAGGAAAGGTCATGCATAGCATGTGCGCACGCACGTTGTCCACAGCAACACACAGCACCCGTAACACCACAGGGTGCATCACTGCCACATTACTGCTGTGGACGGTTGATAGTGCAAGTGCCTTTTGTCCATCGCACCATGTAGGACTGTGATAGCACCTGCAGCCTTGCTGGGCAGGGCTGCATGGTATGGCAGGGTATGTCACATACATGGCACTGGGATGTGACCCACCTGGGGGGTACTGATATTGGCAGGGTGACTGTCCATTCCATATGTCATTGCTATGTGTATATGGACATTACACATGTCTATCATCATGGTGTGGACACTGCCTTCTGCAAGGTAGGCTGCACGCTGCTTGGTGGGGGTGTGTCTGGTGCATGCAGGTATCGCACATCCATGCATACACATTAACCCTGACAGGTGCTATGTGCTGCGATATTGTTCAACACAGTGCTGTATGTGCCCACACACTGCTATCCCGTGCACATGGATGGTTGCCTAGACTGACATGGGTACCACATATGTCTACATCCAGTGCCTGCTGCCACCCCCATGTCTGCTGGTGCACCGCTGGCGCCATCCCTCCCACGGGGAATGTGGTGTTGGGCACAGCATAGGTATCCATGTATGGGGACAGGGATGTTCACATAGCAGGGGCACTGATGGTATCGTCGATCTGACCATACACGTATGACGCACCCCTCACACATACAACCCATTCAGTATGTTGTTCGCAACACTGACACAGCTATACTGCTATGCCGGAGACAGTCCCAGACGTACATACACAGATGCGTGCACATCTGTCTGTGGCATGGTCCGGACTATTGGTGTGGTTCGGTACATAACATGTTTGAGTGTGGCTGACGCAGACCGACTGTGCACATGTCTACACAGTAAGCCTGTTGTACAGTAGCCATTGGTGATGTGCTGTGCACATATCAAATCTGCACATTGTGTTGGTGTCTGTCTGTCCACGGGCCAGTGGTGGGACACACAGGAGTATTGGTGAACATATATGCATGCAACCCTGTACTGATGTACCGCTAGCTTCTCGGGTGCTAATGTGTCATAGACATGCACACCGTACCTGAACAGGTGGTAGTGGGTTGCCACCCGTACCCATCTCCTCTTGTGAGTTGCTATCATCCAACACCCTCTTTGTATTGTATGTTCAGGCTATGCACCTGTGTCGGGCATGTGGGCATGCAATGCAGTACTGCGTGCCTTTGCACCCATCGCAGAACATGTCACACAGGTACACTGGCAGCCGTACACTTCACAGCTTGATGACGGCACAACACATGTTGTACACACGTAACACATATCCTGTGGGACATGGTCAAATGTACAGGCATGTCCAACAGTCACGTACCACTGCTACCCCTACATGACGGCTATGCAGGACATGTGGCGGTACAGCAACTGTCACATGTACACGTGCAATGCCCCCCTACCTACATCGCGTGGTACTGCCTGTGGGGCATGTGCGTCTGCATCCATGCTATGGCCATAGATGACAGTTGTACATTGATATGTGCAACATACCTCATTGGGTGTTCTCATGTGTGCATATTCAACATGTCTACGCATTATTTGTGTCTGTCACACAGTCATTGTTGTACAGGGTTTACATGGCAGCCATGGCGTACTGTGTGTGATTCCAGGTACTTCATTGGGATACCAGCATTGTACATTATCACGGCGTATTCCAGCCATCACATAGCCATCCTAGCTGACACTGTTATCCAGCCAGTGGGAGGTGTTCTGCCATCTGCACATACGTCACACAGTACGAGGGTGGCTGACACCCATTCTGGGGACAGGGTTCTGACCGCTGTGGATGTGTGTGATGCTGTCAATGACCATGATTGCGCCAGATGGTCACATCTGGATGTGTAACATTCACAACACACACCTACCTTCACGTAGCAACACATCATCCACAACAATGGACATTCCTGCCAGAACACTGTGTGCAGTATGTCTGTATGACCACTGCAGGCACCACTGGTGGCCACCAGCATGGCTGCCAACAGCACCAGTGTGTATCCCGTGTGACCATGGGTTACACCATTCACAACACACCTGTCTCAGATGACCCTGTTGTGGATCACAGTGCAGTTCCACACATCATGTTACACTATACATCATGCACCGATATGTTGCAGACGTGTGAACGGCTGTGCAACTCAACATATGCACACATGACACATCACCTGCTACAACGTGTCTGTCTTACCACACGTTATTGTGACCACCCTGTGATGGCATTGTACAGGCTACGTGGACTGGGACATGTGATGGCTCACAGGTATATTCACCCTCTGGGTGTGTGTCTAGCCAGGTGTACAGTAGGCAGTGGTCTGCACACGGGGATACTGTACATTGACCTGCTCTGTCACTGCGACTGTTGACTATGCTCATACTGTACTTATGCAGGCATGTGGTATCTGACCAGTATGATAGTCGTGGTCGACCACACTACTGTGGCACACATGACCTGCGGACATCTGCCTAGGGTGTGGAGCCCACATGTACATCTTCGCATGCTATGCTGCCTCTGCGGCGGTGTCACATGTCTGTCTCCAGCAGGGCTGTAACAGGCAGGCACGGCATGCAGTAATGTGGGACAATGCTTGCACCTTCCACTGTGCTGCACACAAGCAAGGCACGCACACTAGTGCACGCCTGACATTTATCTGCGGTGCCTGGGACCTGCCTCCATGCTCTGCACAGCACACCTGCCAGTCCAGGTTGTACATGGATCATACCTCCCAGGCACATACCTGGACTGCAACACACACAGGTGAGGGGATCCCACATCACACAATGTTTTACACACATACTGTATATTTTCCAAACACAATGCATCGTAGGTACTCCATGTTCAGATACCCATGTTTGTGACCGCTAGATACATTGTAACACGCAACAGAGAGTGCACTGTACACCACAGGTTACATGCTGGCTGTGTTGTCATACTGTACATTGCACCTCGGACAGCTGCTACTGCCATGTGCTGACAGCAACCCACACTTCCCTAGTATGGACTCCCATGTACCCACACATGCTTGGCCATGCACTCCACCTAGCTGGGTGACACATTACACAACACATACCATACCTACACTACCCTCGGCATGCACCATACCTCCATGTGTCTGCTGTGTTAAACCTAGGGATATCCCCCCTCTGGTAGATGAACATATATGCTTCACGGCCCTGCTAGCCACACCCTGGACACACACCCATCGCAGCATACATGGTACATGTGCTCTACAGCCGGTACTACTGACGTCTGCTGACGGGGGTGGTTAATGGCATGGCACCCCAGCAGATGGACAGTGTATGTGACTATGCTGACACATATCACAGTGCACTTCCGCAACATGTACGCAATGGTAGAGACCATGCTATTCCACACAGAGACATGGCGGTACTGGCCTTTTCACAGACGCCACGGTGGTAGTCATGTTCCATGCACATTTGCTGTATGGGCACATGTGCTGGCTGTTGCACGGTGAGTATATTCACATGTGTGGGGTGCATCACTTGACAGTCATGGTGGGTCCTCGTGGTCCATCACATGCTCCAAGGCTAGCTACCTACACTGGACTGCCGCACATTGCAGTGTGGGCCCTCAGGCAGTGTGGTGGTATGTCTGTGTTGTTTGGCTACATCCACATTCGATGTAGTGTACAACAGTCACCCAGGCATTGCCGAATGAGATGTTGTTGGCAACATGCCAGGCAGTGGTGTACCTACCAACAATACACACTCTCACTCACTACAGGGTTGCAATCCATACATGGACATTGCAGTGTCCCTGTGGACACATACATGGTACTGCCATGCACACGTTATGTCCTAAGACACTGTCCCAATGTCACCTTCTGATCTCCCTAGCTATTATGTCCCGCCAACCTGTTTGGTATGTGTCTCCACAGCAGCCCACTGAATTAACTGCTAGCCTGTTCTTGGACGTTGTGTACCTTGACCACCACACTACTGCATCTATCGCACTACACATGGGTGGTACTGCATTGCACGTGTGGGACTGCATTCGTACACCCATGACTGGACCATTCAGTATGGCACTGGGGCACGTCCTCACATCCGTGCTTCACACACTCATTGATGACCTCCATGCCTTTACTGGCACCCTTGTTAGGCCTCTGTGTGCCACAGCACGCCACATACACATGATGTCCACCTGTCATACCATTGCATGGGTGGTTGGTGTGGTACAGAGGGTAACAGATCAGACATTGTCCCCGCATTGCCCTTCAGCACCATTCCACATTCCGGTATTGGCAATGTACACATCCACCGTCACATCATACCCTGTGTCTCAGGATGTTAGACTATATGAATCCTGGACAGGACACACAGTGGTGCAAGCATATCATGCTACCTACTACATGTCAGGTACATGTGGCATTACACAGTCCTCAGTCATGTGGCCCCTCATGTTCACTGTTTGCTTACATACACAACATGCTGTCACAGAGTACTGTCCATGCCTAGATATCCCACATCTACCTACCTGGCACCATTGTAGCTCCTCCAGCTCTTACTGATAACAACCGTACAGGTGTCGGTGTGGCAGATACATCGTGTGGATGTCATTGCGTCAGGTTACATCACACATGGTGCATGCACATCACCTTTGCATAGCAACAGTCATCCACTGGGTATCACATGGATACTGTCCCCATACATGCATATCACATTGTACATGGTTGCTGTACACACACATGCCCCACATGGTGCTGTGGTTGCCATATTCCACTGTGGCATGGGTACACATCTGCAGGGCCACACATATCTGTACTGTGTGTGTTGCTGGTACATAGGTAGCCTTTGTACCTGTGCCATACACACATCTACACACGGGCAGGGTTACAGTAACACATTCGTGGTGTACCTTCCACAACGGCTACGACTTTACATGGCACGGCATTATCATGCCGTGATGTATGCCAGGCTCAGACAGTTTACATATGCGGATGACAGGCGGGGAACACATCTGTACTCATCTGCGTACCACATACACAGGGGTGTCATCTACTCTGACATGGGCCATGTCCTCCGCATTAGTGATGCATGTCGTACTCATACATGGCAATTGCAGTGGGCGGGGTGAATGGAGCACTCCTGCATATGTGCACACATGCCACATTGCATGGCCTGGGCTTCTGTGTTACTTCCGCAGACACAACACACACCATGCTGTGGAACATAGGTCCTGTGCACATCCCACAGGGACACACTGTGGCACTGTTCATGTGATAGCTCCCTTGCTGATAGGGTGACACATAGTCATGGTACCACCACCACAGCAGCAGTACTGTGTAGACATGCAGTTGACATCCACCTCTGCTGTTCAGTGGACAGTACCATGCGGAGGTGACACTACTGTGTACACTGCACATGTGTTTACACATGGACCTGCCGGACTTCATTGTTGCACACATTGCACCTGCTACAGATCGTTTGGACATGGTTACTTGGTGTTCCTTCCATTTCGGGTGGCTATTCTGCTACTACTCTGTCCCATATGTACAGGCCATACATATCCTGTTAGTGTACACAACACTAGGCCATACCTCCATTATGCATGCTATGCCTGTGATACTGTGTATGATGCCTTGTCATATCCACCATGACAGTTTTACATTACACATACTTGACATAGTAACCCCTACTGCGAGGCATACGTGCACGTCGTGCGCACATTACGTATGACATCGACAGTATATGCCCATACACATGTGTGCTGTGACAGTATACATACATGTCCTATCCCCTGCTGTGGCACTTCCTTGTTGGACATCCACTGCCAGCATCGGCGTGGGTGGTGGCATTGTTCTGTGTTATGCCCCCCTGTGGCAGCCCTTGGGTTATCCAGGCTGTGTACATGATGTCCCACTGCTGTGCACACGGTGTCCACAGTCATTGGTATGCTCAGCGGGATAGCACTACATAACCACCTTTCACCACTCTCTGCTTTATGGACAGGTATCCTTACTTACAAACACCGTTCACATACAGTGCAGCTTCGTCATACACATCATGCGTTACATACAAGTACATCTCGTGGGTTCTACATACCTTTCCTGTGTTTCCTTCCGTTTTCCGTTGCAAGTCTCACTATAGCGTTGTCTCTCACTCAATCCGTTTTTTATTTGTGGTTCGGTATGAGCATACAGTTTGAATATTGTAGGAGTCATCCTTATATCCGTCGTCACCTGCGACATGTGGGTTCATCACACCAATAGCTGTTCCTCGGTGTGTACTTGTGCGCATATCACCTGTGCATCTACTCCATTCGTACAGTACGCGTCGTAACTAGGGCATGGTTCATTCCTCGCCTGGGCATTGGTTATTTGCACTACCTTCGTGGAGATGGTCTATATTGTGTTATGTTATGTGTGACGGCAGCCGCTATGTGTGGCGTCAGGTACATTTCGCATTGGTGTTAGCCGTGGATTGTGTGTGTTGGGTATGGTATTATGTTCAACATGTGGGTGTCCCTGTCCTGGCGGCGTCTGTCGATGGCGTTTTGCATTCGGATGTGTAACATAGCTCTTGTATTCCTTTAAACAACGGATGCAGGTATGCATCCGCTGCTGATAGTGTTTCCCACGCGAGATGTTGCGGTTATGCCGCTGTCATTGACTGCCTGTATGTTTGTGCTGCTATTGCGGCTTGTATCCCTTTGATATGTGCGATGGGGTATATCGGTTGTGGGGTAGTGCGGGTTGTGGGCCTTGCATTTCTACATACACGGTATGCTTGTGTGTGCTCCATCCCTGCCTGGGGAGCTGGCAGTTACCTGTCTGTTGTTCTGGGAGTGTAGGTTGTGTTGATGTCGTCTGGTGTCGGTATCGCCTGCATGTGTGCTTCCTGCATGTATTCCTCCATCACATCGGTAGTATATCTGCGGTTATTCGTACGTGCCGACTATCCCTTGACATTTTGTCCCGGATATTTACAGTCATTGTGGTCCTGTACTTGGGACGGCCTGTATGCTACCAGTTGCCACCTATTCGGGTGGCGATTGCTTGTTTGACACTCGTAGAACACACAGCGGTGTTTACGGGCCGATCGTGCACGATCGGTGCCGGGGTAGCACATGCGTATTTCCGCGGTACATGACTATTGCTGTGTAACGTTGCCGATGTATCGTTTTGCAATTAACATATCGGTGTCATACATACGGTCATGGTTTGTACATACGTCCTTTGCATTTCATGTTGGCTATATTCCTGTGGTACATTCTGGGACATTTTCGCTTTGCATCATTTTACGTCGCCACGCCTAGCCAGGAGAGGCTCTCAGTACTACTTTGGGGTACTGCTGTACATACGCCTGTGGTTCCTATACTGTATGCCTACACATGTTATTCCACTCCGCCTGTCACATGGCACCTACATACACATTTTACAGTGGCACACACATTACACTCGCACAGCGGAACACACGACACCCTCACCGCACACATACACATACTGCCGCTGTCACAGGGACGGTTGCACACAGTACCTGCGTTGCCCGCATCACCGGCGGCGTTGTCTACCTCCACCCTCATATCCTCATAATATTACCCGCACATGTACTGTTACTGTACTGTGGCCTGGCGATCGTCCCGGCTCGCGATTATGCATTTAGGTAGGTTGACCTTTCCATGGGTGGCGTTTCCTGTTCTGTCAACCCTCCCGGATACTCAGGTTGTCGTTCACTATGTTTACTGTGTACAGATATCGCGTCTTACTTCTCTGTCACCTTGTATCCCTCTGATTCCCTGTCTTACCTGTTGTACTTTATATATGTGTATGTGTACATATATTTCTATGTGTGTAATGATATCTATCTCCATATCTGTGTATGCACATATGTACATATGTATACACCTTGCGGCGAACGTGGCAGCATACAGCAACGCCATCTGCTGTAGGACCCGCGTACGGTTAAGGTGTTGGCGTTCCATGCTCCGCTGGCTGTTGGGTGTACAGTGTTTGGGTGCTGCCTATGTTGGAGTCACACATGGGACCACCCATACGGTACACATTACGGGTGGCCATGTTTGTGTGCCGTCCATTTCACTGTGTGTGCGGGTAGGGAGGTGTCAGTCCATGGGGCCTACGCTGTCAGAGTATGTGCTATACGTTCCCTCTTTGCCAGGGCATAGGCATATTGGGTACGCCTCCGTCTGCCTACTGGGGCTGGCACAGTGTGTTCATGGCACTGAACCCTCTGTGCCTGTGCTTGCCTTGGCAGTTGTGGTGGGCTTTGCGGCCCTTCACCATTATGTCCCAGCAGCAGCTGTTTCCTCAGGATCATGTTATGTAGCATGGCACATACTATGAATATGTGGGCACATGTGCCTGGAGAGTACTGCAGGGCTCCACCGGATGTATCCAAGCACCGGAACCGTGATTTCAGCATCCCAAACACACGCTCTATGATTATTCTGGTTTGTGCGTGTGCCTCATTATGGCGTTCTTGCATGTGTGTGTGTGCATTTCTGATGGGTGTCATCATCCACGTCTCCAGTGCATAGCCAGCATCCCCCACAAGGTGGCCTGGTGTGATGTCCCCCCTGGCGAATACCTGATACAGCTGTGAGGCATGCCAGATATGGGAGTCGTGGTAGCTTCCAGGGCTGCCAGCACACACATCCATGATAATGCCCTGCGCATTGCACCCGACCTGGCAATTGATGGAGGGGAATCCCTTGCGGTTTATGTAGCGTCTACCCTGCTCCCCAGGTGGTGACTTGATTTGTATGTGCGTACAGTCTATCGCACCCAGTACCTCCGGGTATTGTGCCACACGGTGGAAGTGGCGCATATTGCTAGCCAACTCCTCCTGAGATCTGGGGAAGTATATATACTCATGGGCATGTCGTAACATGGCATCCAGAAACTGGTGTAGTACCCTGGATGCTGATGCCTGTGAGATGCCCATTATATCCCCGGTTGGCCTTTGAAAGGTACCTGTAGCCAGTATTCGCATGCTTACACATACCTTTGTTTCCACTGGGATGGGCTCCCCTCTGTTGTTTCTTGTTCTCAGGCGTGGCCGGCACAGCTCTGCTATTTGCTGTAACGTGTCCCTGTCCACCCTGTAACGCTCTACTATCTCCAGGTCTTGTAGCCCCTGGTAGGTTACCCTTGGTCTGAACACTCTCCTTCTCCTCTGAGGCCTACGGTAGTTGTCGGCACCCTCCTCCACAACTCCGTCTGTCTCTGACACATGCTGATGTATCACGGCCACGGCGGCACCCAACATATACATTTTAAAAGTTCCCCGTGTGTTTACACCTAAAGTGCAGTGTTTGGGAATACGCGCTGTGTGTTGTGTGCATTCACACTTTATACTGTTGTGCTGTACACCCGGTGATGTCATTGGGTGTGTCTGTGCGGCCGTATCTGTGGATTATCTTCCATGTTTTACCGTTGGTACTGCAACACTGTTGCCTTTGGTGTTACATTACACTTGCCTGCATTGGTTTAGCTTTAGGCCTTACCTTACTGTTTCTGCACATTGCGCATACAATTTCCTGGATTGCATCCTGCAGAGCCCTGTCATGTGTAGTTTCTGGGACATGGCATATCATGCATTTTGTCTGCCGCCGCCGTTATGCTACCTCTCTACTTGGCTGTGCTGTATCGGTTCTTCACTCTTTGCAATTCTGCTACATCCCCTACTTTCTTTGCATTCATATGCCTCCCCTTTCCCATTTTGCGGGTTTCTGCATGCAGAGTTGTCAGCTGCCGCCAATTGCCCTTCGTGGGTTGATTGGTGTTGATTGCTCATTACGACTCCAATTACACTGCTTCCGCATTTCCTCATATTCTCCGCATCACCTTCCTGTATCCGTTGTTGTTGACGGTGCGGCCGTCACATGAGTGGGATAGGGGAACATAGTCATCCTCGTGCACATGCATCTCTGCGGCGCATTGTGTACTCTCAGCGCAACTATTTCCCCACGCCGGTCCTGCTGCTGTGATGTGCATTGTACAGCCCATGTTTGCTGGGCTCCAATGTGCTTCCTCCTACAGTGGCACACCCCTCTGCGGTTGACATGTATTCCCTCTGGGCCACTCCTCGGTGTATTACCGCTGCGCCGTTTGGTGCAGCCTTACGCCAGCGGGGGTTTTGCGATTCAGTATTATCTGCCTCATTTGCATGGCATTGACTACTAATACATAGTTATGGCGCCGAACACTGCCGCCACTCCTTGGCAACCCTTGCGCTGTGGTTGTGGCTTTCCATGCATACTATGGTGTATTGTGGCTGTGAAGCTGATGTGTATTATACTGCTCTTTTATGACATTGTCATATTATTTCATTGTTTCACACCTTCCGCGGACATGTCCTGGGGTTCTGCTGTGGTTTCTGTGGACATACCATTTATGTCATTATTTACATTTTGTGCATGTTTTCTTTTGACATTCTCGGTGTCTTTCGCCATTGGCATATTGCAACAGTATGATACCTGACGTTGACAGCCTTCCGTTACTCCTGTGTCATGTTTGGATATATGTAAACCGTTTTTTTTTTTGGTTTACATTGCCGTGCCCTTATGCTACGCCTGCGCCACTTCGTGGATCGCTATATGCCTTCATTTGCATGGTGCAACACCGCACATGGGGTGTTTAACATACCTACGCCGGAGGCGGCGCAACTCAGGCACACGCCGGTAGTACACGTGGAATTGGATCGTACCTGAATCGCTCGGCGGCCATATCTGGCGTTGTGGCGCCTACGCTATGCGTGCACCTGGCGCAAGGTTCATGAATCCCGGGGAATGTGTTTGCGTATGAAAACCAATATTTTATCCAACAGAAAGGAGTGGCAATGGGCTCTCCTTGTGCAAATTCATATGCAAACATAGTTATGGCATGTTGGGAATACACCTATATTATACATAGTCCATATTATGAGACGAATATATTATTATATAAAAGGTTTGTTGATGATGTTTACTTAATATGGAAAAGTGATGGGCAGACACTAAAAGAGTTCATTCAATATATAAATGGCACCACAAGTTTCCTGTCTTTCACAGGGAAATGGTCACTACACGAAATTGAATTTTTGGATGTCATACTACTGAAAGAAGGCAACACTGTACAAACACAGTTATTCAGAAAAGAATGTAGAAGAAATTCTTTGCTACATCACACTAGTATGCACCCCCCACATATCTATCGCAATATAGTAAAGGGTCAAGCACTTAGGGTCTCTAGACTCACCACAGATGAGACTAGGTTTCAGGGAACCATAGAGACCTTATCTAATGAATTCAAAGAGAGAGGGTATACATCAGAAGAAAGAAGGAGTTTGCATCAGGAAGAGGTTGTAGATAGGAGAGTAAGTGGAAAACCCTACATATACAGAGGTAGACAGATCATCGACATGAAAGAAGAGCCTTGTTTAGGCCACAACAGCCAGTAATACCATAATACCGTATACAAATAATAATAAGATCAGGGAGATCTTCCACAGAAATTGGAATATTCTCACAATAGATGATGATATACAGCGACTTGTGGGTGATAAACCTAGATTTACTTACAAGAATACAAAATCACTCAAACGACTACTATGTTATGAGAGAAATAATAAATTGGTGTTAACATCTAATAGAAAAGGGACCTATGCTTGTAGGACATGTAACCAGTGCAGTTACATGTCTAATAGCAATAGTTTTGTCCATCCTGACAGTGGAAGATCATATAATTTTTCAATTTTAGCAGTCTGCACAAAATGTAGTCATTTTTATGTAGGAAAGACAAATAGGACCCTTCGAGAAAGAGTTAGAGAACATGTCTATGCTATAAACAGGGAAGATGACAGCAGTGCCCTAGCTAGACATGTTATAAATGAAGGGAGTACACATGGTTTTAAATTTACTGTGATTGAGTTTGTATATAAGAACATTAGGCTAGGTGATCATAGAAACTACACTGAACAAAGAGAGACAAGGCGGATCATGAGACTACAAGCAGATAGACTATCTGGTTTGAATGACAGGGTGTCCATGAAACCATTCTTGATAGCAAGGGACAACAAGCATTAACATTGTTTATAAGCTATTAGTCTAGCGTTTTGCAGGATGGCTCACAAATCTATTAATATATATTTGATATATTTTATATTTTTATAATATGCATTTATACATAAGCACATGTTTTGTTTAAATAGTGGAACATATAGTTTGAGATGTGTATATATGTTTTTAAGCTGCATGAGACTGATGCATCTATTATAAATTAAATATTTGTTTTTAATGTAAAGAGTCACAGAGGCTTTGAACATGAATTTCAGCCAGCAATTTTTTAGTTAATTTTTTAATCAAGCACTGATGTCATCAAGTAAGGAACAATAATGATTGGTTGATGAAGTAACAGCAAAGGTATTTAAATGTAGAAATGGCTTACCTTTTTAGGTATTTAAATGTAGAAATGGCTTACCTTTTTTAACAGTCTGATGAAGCATTCAAGAGAATGTGAAAGCGCTTACTGGATGTTTTATTGTTTTTGTTCTTCAGTTCAGTGTGTTTAATAAAAGGTCAAGCTTCTTATTGTCGTGTTGTGCCTCAAGAAAAGGTTATTTGGATTTTGAAACTACATTTTGCTCAAGGCACTTTACCCTTTGAGGTTGATTCATTTTGCTTACCTGTATATCCCAATCAGGGAATCTTGCAGAAGATACTTCCGCTTCAAAGCAGGCTACTTGCATTACCAGTTCTCTGCACTGCTCTTTGGCTTATCTACTGCACCCAGGGTCTTTACAAAGTGCCTGGCTCCAGTAATTGCATTTTGCAGGCAAAGAAATATTCAAATATATCCATACCTGGACGATTGTCTAATTCAGGCAGAAAACAAGGACATTCTTCTAAAACATCTGGCGTTTGTAAAAAGGGTTCTAACTTGTCTAGGGTACACTATAAACGAAAAGAAATCACAACTGGTACCCTCTCAAAAAATTACATTTATGGGTGCAAGCTTTAATACAACTGCTCAGATGGCTTTCCTTACGCCAGAGAAGCAAATTCTTTTGGTGACTTACTTCAAACAGGTGGCCACAAAAACCCTGCTTTCTGCAAGGCAAATGCTGCAAGCCTTGGGGTTCATGGCCTTCTGCATTTTTCTAATTCCGTATGCAAGACTGCATATGAGGAAACTTCAGTGGTATTTAAAAAGTCTATGGAGTCAACATTGTCACAGCCTGGAAACAATGATTCCTGTCATATCTTGCCTGCGCCTAGAGTTCCTATGGTGAGCAGAGGCCTGCCACCAGAACAAGGGACTGCCATTCACACCACCCCCTGCTGCTGAAACCCTAACTACAGATGCATCAGACTATGCATGGGGTGCTCATCTGGCAGGGGAGTGCATTCAGGGAAAATGGAGCCCGAATCAAATGCACCTTCACATAAATCAAAAAGAAATGCTAGCTGTGCAGAATGCACTGACAGCCTTCAAGGACTACCTTCATCCAGGACAATTACTGATAAAGACGGACAACACCATGGTTATGTGATACATAAACAAGCAGGGGTGTACACACTCCTACCCCCTCTGCAGACTAGCCATGGCATTGTGGAACATGGCCTTGAGCTATCAAGTACAACTACAAGCTCAATTCCTGCCAGGAAAGCTGAATACTCTGGCAGATGAACTAAGCAGAAATCTCATGGACCTACACGAATGGAAACTGGAACCACAAATTTTCAACATGTTGACACGCAAATAGGGGAGCCTAGACATAGATCTTTTTACCTTACCCCAGAACTTTCATTTGGACAAATTTAGCAAAAGAACTCATCACAAAAAAGCCTGGAAAGTGGATGCTCTGTCCTTCAGCTAGAAGAACTTATCAGTCTATGCCTTTCCCCCTCTGCCTCTGCTCTCCAAAGTTCTACTAAAAGTCAAACAGGACAAACCAAAAATGATTTTGATTGCTCCAGACTGGCCTCACCAACACTGGTACCCACTCCTGTGCAGTGTGTCACACCTTCCACCGTGGCACCTGCCTCGGACACCTTACTTACTGTCTCAGCAGAACAACCAAACTCTGCACACTCGGCTCCAAACCTTGAATTTTGCAGTGTGGCTAATCACCTAAATTCACCTTTAATATCCCTCAGCAAACCTGTGATGGATGTCATTTTGGAGGCGGGAAGACCTAGTACTAGAAAATCTTATGCTGACAAATGGAAAAGATTCTGTGCCTGGAATCAATCTCAAGGGATAAGCACAGCAGTGCCCAACATTCCTCAGATTTTGCAATACTTAACTGAGATGCTTCACAAGGGCTTGTCCTTTTCTTCCATAAAAATCCATGCCTCTGCCATTTCAGCTCATTACAACACAGAACCTCCCCTCTTCTCTCATCTTCTGCTAAAGCAGTATCTCAGAGGGGCCAAAAACTTAAGAGCACCCAGGAGAGCTCCAACCCCTGCCTGGGACCTTAATTTTGTATTGGAGAAACTCACTCTCCCTCCTTTGGAGCCAGCTGCTACTGCAGACTTAAAAGTTCTCTTCTGGAAAACAGCTTTCCTTTTAGCAGTCACTTCAGCTAGAAGGATTTCCAAATTACAGGCTCTTGTGGCAGTGGAGCCTTTCATCATTTTTCATGCGGATAAGGTATCTCTCAGGACCAACCCATCCTTCATGCCTAAGGTGGTATCCAGTGTGGCTCTTTCAGACCATTCATTTGCCAACTTTCTTTCCCAATCCACAGAACAAGGGGGAGCGGAATCTGCATTCATTGGATGTACACAGACAACTTAGATTTTACTTAAACAGGACTAAATCTCAAAGAAAATCTGAACAACTGCTGGTAGTATTTGCTGCAGGGGCAGAGGGAAAGGCTATTTCAAAGCAAACCATTTCCAAATGGATAAGCCATTGTATTCGTTTCTGCTATAACCACCATGGAAAAACTATCCCCCAGGGGATCAGATCCCATTCCATCAGGGCTGCATCTACTTCAACAGCCTTTCTCAGAGGTGTTCCTACCAGGGACATTCTAGAAGCTGCTACCTGGAGCTCAGTTCATACTTTCACCAAACATTACCATTTACCACTTTTCTCTAAATCCAGAGCTGGCTTTGCCACTGCTGTCCTGCAGGGCCTTATAGCTGGTCCTAATGCTGTATAATTTCATCCTCCCAACCATAGCTTTGGGAATCTACCCAAATGTAATGACTGCAACAGTGAAATACGAAGAACATAGTACAGTTATGTACACTTACCATAAATGTAGGTGTTCGAGTGTATTCACTGTTGCAGTCCTGGTTACCCTCCCTCCAGCCCTTTATTGTTCTCTGGCTATACTTCTATTTTCTTTTACTATGCTTAAAAGCCCTTTTGGTGTATTTGCTTTTGGTTGGAGGTATATATATTTTTGTGTTTTTAATTTTATTTTCTCCCCATTTGGGGGGCACCTGACATCTGGGGCAATAAAAACTGATGTAATGGTGTCGGCTGCATGTTTTATACCCCTGATGACCTGACGTCATGGAAGAAGGGACAGCAACCGACGCAGGACCCAAGACTTTGTTAATCAGGCCGACTGAGGGCAACCTGCCAGCAGATTACCCAAATGTAATGACTGCAACAGTGAATACACTTGAACATCTACATTTATGGTAAGTGTACATAACTGTACTGTCTCTGTTACAGCACAGATGTCGATGTTCTCCATTTTAAGGAGTGCTTTGAGCGAGTGCAGTTCGAGATTTAGGCTTCTAGCATTGAACAGCATGACCCTCAGATTGCATTTGTTTGTAGCTGTTACGGTGGTAATTTGTTTTTTGGAGCAGAGCCTAAAAAGGCACTATAGGTGTGCTGAGAGCCTTGGCCAGTGTCTGGAAGCCCAGGGGTGACAGATGCACGCCATCTCTGACAAAGCATTGAGGTCTGTCAGTCATGTCATCCCAGGCAGACAGGTACTGGATCCCCTTGGAATGACACCAGAAACTTAGCCTGTTGTTGAAATCAGTCATTTTCTGCTTGTACCGTGGTATCATTCTGGGTGATGGTAGGATGCAGCTCAGGGTTAGGGTCATACCCGCGTGGGCTACATAATCCGAGAGCTCCTGCATGTCTCTTTTCATGTAGTCCAGGGAGGTATGTCTCAGGTCATTCACACCCACATGTACAATGACAGAGTCATATTTGCACCTGTTGTTGAGGGACCTGAGTGTGTGCATTATGTGGCGGATCCTGGCACCTGACATGCAGCGGACTGTTGCTTTCTCCTTATTCAGCCTAGTGAGTGGGACATCAGTGTGCCTCACTATCAAGTCACCTATGTCTAGTGTGTTATGACTAGTGTGTTGGGCATGCTGTTTTGCCTTAGGGGCTTTGGTTGAGTGGCACAATGTTTAGGAGAGTTATGTGTCTCATGATTAGTGTTGTGTTCTGCTGGTCAAGTGCATTTCTGCCTTGGAGGCCTTTGCTGTTTGTGTAGATTTTTATTGAGAGCCTCCGTGAAGCTGGATGTATGGTATGTGTTTTTATGTGAAGGTAGTGCTGGTGTGTGTTCTGGAGGGCTATGTGTTCCGTGCGGTGTGGTGCAAGTGTTGACCTTGTCCTCTTGACCAGCTATTCTGGTCTTGGCTGGAGAGTGCATGGGTTCCAGTTTGGATGTATAAGTGCATCTCTCGCAAGTCTGAGTGTTGGGAGATAAGAGGAGAGGGTTGTCAGTGTACATGAGGCATTTGCTACATTGCCTCAGGAAGCGCAAGTTCACCAGGTTAATAGAAGAGAGCACAAAGAACTGACCTTTAGACATGCATGGAGGGGCGGGCATTAATAATAAGTACTGGGGCTGTTTCCTTTTAGAATGTTTAGTGCTGGTAGCACTTTTGTGTGCTACAATAATTACTACAAGAAGTGTGGTGAAGTGCTAGACTAATAAGCTAGTAAAAGTGCAGGAGAGGACTCTTTGAAGATTGCATGCTGACTATTAAGATTTATTGCCATTTCTAATGAAAGTCTCAGCTTACAGCTAAACATTTTTTCAGTTGTTTATTTTCTGCGTCAACAATACCTTGAACAGAAGGCATTTGACTTTCTACTAACATAACCAGTTCATTCATCATAGCCAGTCATAGAAACCATCATTCCTTTGTTTCCTACAGTACCAACAAAGCTCCCTATTTTTAGTTAAAATTATCCAGATCGCCTACTTTCCTTCAGTGTGAGAAAAAATGTCAAATCTGTATTTGGAAACCTGACATGTAAGTATCTGTTTTCAAGATCATCTTTTGTGATGTCACTGCTAACAAGTGAGTCTTGCACCTTCTTCAGCATTTTCTTTTTGAGTAATGGAAAGGGTTCAATTGGTATGTTCTTTAACTTTGTATTCACTAGGTGCTTCTCTGTCACTCTCTGTTCACGCCTCATTGAGTTACAGTCTTGTTTCCGGTATTGATGTTCATCATGCATACAGCTGCAGTCATAACAGATGGGTTCTCCTGCCGTCAGGCGGGTCCTCGGTCGGCCGAATTCCAAAGTCTATGTCCGGCGTCGGTTGTCGTCACTTCTTCCCTGACGTCAGTGCGACAGGGGTATAAAAGAACCAGCCGACGCCATTTTCTTCAGTCTTTCTTGCTGCGCGGTGCCCGAAGCAGAAGCAGTTCGCAAGTGCCGGTCAGCCAGCTCCTGAGATTATGAATATTTCTCAACCGAAGACTTCTTGAAAGCTAAGTACCCCGTTGGGGAAACTTTTCTTGCCTCAGACCGATGTCAGACAAAGTTAATAATTGCATTTCATGTGGGAAGCAAATGCCGCATAAGGATTTCCATTCCCTCTGTATACCTTGCTTAGGCCCAGACCACGATGTCTCGGCCTGTCGTTTTTGTGCTACATTCAACAGACGCACTATTAAGCATCGGGCGGAGTTCGCCCAACACTATTTTGGCAAAAAGTTTAATTACAACATGTCGTCGGATACTCCGACTCCAATTTTGAGTAAATGACGTAAAGATAAGGACCGACATACGAGGTCCGTGACTTCTACCGACACCACGCTAAAGCCGACTACATGTGCTCCGGTTCTCAGCGAGGCGCCTACGCAGCCCCTGACTACCGATGACACTTCATTAGCGGTGTCTTCTGTGCCAGAGGTCACAGGCTCTTCGGCCCTCGCCCCGACTACAGATACCGAAGTCACTCTTGGCGGGGAAACTCAGAGTTCAGACATGCCTGCCACCTCTCAAGGTGTCTTCAGGCCTTCTCCTTCTTTTTCCATTAAGGCTTACACTAAATCTAAAGCAGCCATGCATTCTAAAAGACAAGCTCCACAGGGCCCTTCTCAAGGCCCCATGCCTAAAAAGCAGATGCTCAAAATGGCTGAGGATTTGATTACTCTTATCAGGGGTTCTCAACCCCCCTCGGACAAAAGGGCCAGAGTGGAGGAAGACTACCCTTCCTCGGACCAGGCCTCCATTACTTCAGAACATTCTGAGGACCAGGAACATTCTTACTCCCCTTTCGAAGATTCTGATGCAGAGGAGTCCATTTCCTATGTCTCCCCCCTGAGGATTACTCTTTCGGGGAAACCTTGCATACCTTGAGGGAACACTTCCACTGGGAAGGCTAAGAGTACTCGGACTCCAAGAAAAGGCTCAGGGATTTTCTTTTGCTCCCTCAGCACAGGCCTCTGGCTATACCTCCTGTCTTAGACATACTAGATGATGTGTATTCAGAGGCCAGCCTTAACCCAGATTCTTTACCTCCAGCTCCAGTCAAGCCTGACAGGTATTACCGGGTTCCTGATTCACACCAATTCCTATACAAAAGCCATGCGGCTGACCCAGAAACTATTTCACAGGGTCCCAAGGGAATTAAGGCCTCCACTGCCAAAAATCCATTACTTTCAGAGAGAGATTCCAGAGCTTTAGAAAGGTGGGGGAAAAAGGTATACACCTCGGCCACTTTAACCATGAGGGCTTTAAACTGTCAGTTCCATATGTTAAAGTATCAACAGTTTTTGTTATCTCAGTTGCAAAGCAAAATGTCACAACCTGAACAACCAGACTTGAAGGAGTTGCAGGATTTGTTGCATAGTGCCGAGCAAGTGGGTAAACATACCTTGCAATGTGGTTTTGATGCTTTAGAGGCCTCTTGTAGAGCTGCTGTTACAGGATCAGTCATACGTAGACATGCTTGGCTCAAAGAGCAAACCTTACCAGATCATGTCAAAGCTAAATTACTAGATGCACCTCTGCAAAAAGATGTATTGTTTGGTGTTAAAGCTGAGGAGGTGTTAAAGAAAATGGAGGAAAAGGCAAAATTAATGCAAACAGTGAAAGATTTCCTACAGGTACAACCGCCCCATTTCAGTAGAAATTGGCATTCAAAAATTGGTCCTTTCCAGCCACAGACAGACCTCAAAGAGGTAGATACAGGCGCCCGAGAGGTAGAGGGCAATCTCAAGGATCATTTAGAGGCAGACAATGGCAAACACCTACACCAAGAGGGGGTGAGGATAGTTCACAGCCATTCAGAAGGCAGACCCAATGACTTCCCCCTTTGCATGCCAAGCAAGGCTCAAATGGCAGCACCTTTAGGTGGAAAACTGGCATTATTTTCGAAAAATTGGCATATTGTCACAAAAGACAAATGGATCCTGGACATTATAGACAAAGGCTACAGATTCCACTTTCACACCCTTCCACAAATGAGAGGCATGCCAAACCTGCCACACAATCAAAGGGCAGAGGCACAAAAACAAATTTCAGATCTCATGGACATGAAAGCTATTCAAGAGGTACCTGCACAAGAACAGGGTCAAGGTTTTTATTCCAGACTATTCCTGGTACCAAGGAAGGGCAAAGATTGGAGACCTATTTTGGACCTATCCATCCTAAACACATACTTACTCGTACCAAAGTTCAAGATGCTCACATTACAGCAGCTTCTTCCCATGCTGGGCAAGGAGTCTTGGCTGGTAACATTGGACCTCAAGGAGGCATACCTGCATGTCCCAATCAGACAAGATTGCAGAAGATACCTCAGATTTCTTGCAGGTTCATCCCATTATCAATTCTCTGCATTGCCCTTTGGCTTATCTACTGCGCCCAGAGTGTTCACGAAATGCCTGGCATCAGTAATTGCCTTCTGCAGACTTCAAGGGATACAAATATACCCATATCTGGACGACTGCCTGATCCAAGCGGACAGCAAACACACTCTTCTGAAACACCTGGCGTTTGTAATAATGTTGTTGAAATCTCTGGGATACACAGTCAACAAAAATAAGTTAAGACTAATACCCTCTCAAACAATAATTTTCCTGGGTGCCAGCTTGGATACAAACACCCAGATGGCTTACCTCACGCCAGAGAAACAAGGGCAATTAACTCAATACTTCAGAAAACTGGCAACCTTCACCAGGCTGACTGCAAGGAAAATCCTACAGGCTCTGGGATTCATGGCATCTTGCATCCTGCTAATCCCATGTGCAAAGCTGCATATGAGGAAACTTCAATGGTACCTAAAAAACTTATAGTCTCAACACAGCCACAGTTTGGAAGCAATCATACCACTGATTCCATGTCTTCAAAAGGAATTTCTGTGGTGGGCTCAAGCATGCCAAAGAAACATAGGTCTTCCATTCTGCAAGCCTCAAGCAAATCAAGTCATCACAACAGACGCCTCGGACTACGCCTGGGGGGCGCACATGACAGATCGGTGCATTCAGGGCAAATGGTCACAAAAAGAAAAGCACCTACACATCAATCAAAAGGAAATGCTAGAAGTAATAAATGCTATTATGGCTTTCAAAGACCTACTGCATCCAGGACAACTATTGATAAGAACAGACAACACCACAGTGATGTGGTACATAAACAAACAGGGAGGAACTCATTCATATCCCCTGTGCAGACTAGCCATGTCCCTTTGGAACACGGCTCTGGAATTGCAAATCCAACTTCAAGCACAATTCCTACCAGGGAAGGAAAACACACTGGCAGACAACCTGAGCAGAAATATGACAGATCCACACGAATGGAAGTTGCATCCTCAAGTTTTCACAATGATCATTCAAGCATGGGGAAGGCCAGACATAGATCTCTTTGCCACCCACAGAAATTACCAATTGACAAAATTCTGCTCAAGGACCTTTCATCCACAAGCCTGGAAAGTGGACGCACTCTCTTTCAGTTGGACAACAATGACAGTTTATGCCTTTCCACCTCTTCCACTACTGGCCAAAGTTCTATTAAAAGCCAGAGCAGACAGACCAAAGATGATTCTCATTGCTCCAGACTGGCCAAGACAACACTGGTACCCACTCCTGAGGAGCCTGATGCATTCCCCACCATAGATCCTGCCTCTAATGCCTCTTCTACTGACTCAGCACAACTTCAAAACTCTTCACAGTCAGCTGAAAACACTCAATCTAGACGCATGGAGGATTCCTTAAATTCACAGCAGACCCTACTCTCCAAGGAGGTGCAGGATGTCATTTTGGAGGCCAGAAGGCCTTCCACTAGAAAAGCCTACTCCGCAAAATGGAAACGGTTTTGTGTCTGGAATCAGAAAAAGGGTCAGAATCCTGGAATACTGAATTTACCTCAAATACTACAGTACCTAGCCGAGCTGCTACGCAGTGGACTTTCATTCTCCTCCATCAAAATCTATGCCTCAGCCATTTCTGCAGAGTACAACACTGATCCCCCTTTATTCTCTCACCCTCTCTTAAGGCAGTTCCTCAGAGGGGCTAAGAATATAAAACCCCCAAGAAAGCAACCAGTACCTGCTTGGGACCTCAATTTCATTCTAGAAAAACTAACCCTGCCTCCTTTTGAGGCAGCTGCTTCCACAGATCTGCAATATTTGTCATGGAAAACAGCCTTCCTTCTAGCTATCACCTCAGCACACAGGGTTTTGGAACTACAAGCCCTCATGGCTCTGCAGCCTTTCATCATTTTCCATCAGGACAGAGTTTCCTTACGAACCAATCCTTCATTTATGCCAAAGGCAGTATCCAGGGTAGCCTTGAATCAGGCTATCCACTTACCTACCTTTTACCCTAATCCACAAAACAAAGGGTAGAGGTTACTACATTCCTTGGACATTCACAGACAGCTCCATTATTATTTGGACAGAACAAAGTCTTTCAGAAAATCAGAGCAACTCTTTGTGTCCTATGCTACAGGTGCTCAAGGGAAGCCTATTTCCAAACAGACAGTCTCAAAATGGATAGCCCACTGCATACGCTTTTGTTACTCTTTTCATGGTAAAACTGTACCTACAGGCATCAGATCTCACTCCACAAGGGCCACAGCTACCTCTGCAGCTTTCCTCAGGTGGGTTCCTACCAAAGATATTTTGGAAGCAGCCACTTGGAGTTCTGCACATACTTTCTCCAAGCACCATCACCTACCATTATACTCTAAAACTAGAGCGAGCTTTGCCACTGCAGTCTTGCAGGGCATCCTGGCTCCACCTAGCTCCACTTAGTGCCTACCACCCCTTTATTAGCTTTGGGATTCTACCCATCTGTTATGACTGCAGCTGTATGCACGATGAACATAGTACAGTTTTGTACCTACCATAAATGTAGATGTTCGAATGCTAATACAGCTGCAGTCCAGGTTTCCCTCCCTCCTTGGGACAGGCCTTATGGCTAACACCTCCACGTACAACCTCATTGGGGTATTCTTTTATGGTGTATTTGCTTGCAACTACTGTTTTTTGATTATATTGCATTTGCTTTATTACATAAATTTATGTTTTGCCTTCCTTCTGGGGGCACCTGACATCTGGGGCAAGAAAAACTGAAGAAAATGGCGTCGGCTGGTTCTTTTATACCCCTGTCACACTGACGTCAGGGAAGAAGCGATGACAACCGACGCCGGACCTAGACTTTGGAATTCGGCCGACCGAGGACCCGCCTGACGGCAGGAGAACCCATCTGTTATGACTGCAGCTGTATTAGCACTCGAACATCTACATTTATGGTAGGTACAAAACTGTACTTTTCACATCATTCAGTGCTACTTCTATCTACAAATGATTAGCATCTCTTGGGTAAAATATTTTCAAATAGCAAGTACAAATGAGCTTGAATCTCATTTTTTTACTTTTGCAGTACTTGATTGCCTGTGAAAACTGGTTCATTATTTTCCCAGCAGCAGCAGATGTTCTTCGTGTTTCACTGTTGCAGTCATCACATTTGGGTTATCCCTGCCAGGGTAGATCTCGGCCGGACCGATTACCAGCGGCTTAGTATTTCTGCATCGATTGCTGTCGCTTCAGGACTGATGTCAGGTCGTCAGTAGTATAAAGTAAGGCAGCCGACGCCATTACATCAGTCTTTCTTGCAGCGGAACCCAAAGCAGAAGCAGTTCGCATGAGTGCCAGTCGGCCGCTACCTGAGTTTCGTCTACTGAACTGAAGCTGAAGTCTTCTAAAGCTAAGTACCCCATTGGGGATCCTTTTTTCTTGCACTAACCGATGTCATCAGAAAAAGCTAACAATTGTCTCACCTGTGGAAAGCAAATACCACACCGAGACTTTCATTCTTACTGCGTCACTTGTTTAGGCCCAGACCACGATGTCCCCCACTGCCGCTTCTGTGCTTTGTTCAACGTCAGATCTATCTGTCATCAAGTCCTTATTGTAGCTTGATATTTTCGCTTACAGTCCTCGAATTCTGATATGGCTTCGGTAAGCCATCCTACCGGAGAAATTCCAAAAAAACGTAAAGATAAAGACAGAGACAGCCCGCACAGGTCCAAACCTACCGACGACGCTCCCGCTAAGCTAGTCGTCAGTTCTCCGGTCCTCAGTGAGGTGCTTTTGCAGCCCCTGATGCCCGTTTCTGTGGATTCGCAGGCCGATACTGAGACCTTTTAGGAGTACAGTATGCCGCAAAACTCTTCTTCAACTAAGGATCCTGTGGTTGTCTCTACCTTGGATGGGTCCAGAGCCGCTGAGCAGGCACTGGCTTCTGAGGAAGTCCTTTGCACTACCGATTCTCGACACAAACCGATGACTTCTTTCACGTTTACCATTCTTGCGAAAATGACGAGTTTCTTAGGCCCAGGGTACGAAATACACACAAGAAACCGACGACACAATCTCAGGCACCTGCTTCCTTGCCTCAGTCTTAAATGCCTAAAATGGCGGAAGACCTTATTATGCTGATCAGGGGAAGCCAAGCTACCCCTTCCAAAAGAAAAAGAGATCTGTCCCCTGTAGTTTTGTCTGAACAGGAGTCCGATGACTCTGATGCTTCTGAATATGAAGACATGCAACCCCTCTCTGCTTATGAGGATTCTGATGCAGAGGATTCCACTCCTTCAGCTTCTCCCCCAGAGGATTTTTCCTATGGGGAAACCCTTCATACCTTAAGGGAGCATTTCCAGTGGGAAAGTCAGGGCTACCCTCAGTCTAAAAAGAGACTCAGAGAATTCTTAGATCTTCCACAGCACAGACCCTTGGCCATCCACCCAGTCCTGGATGTTGTGGAGGATGTTTTCCTGGAATCCAGTTTGACTCCTGACACCCTCCCTCCTGCACCCAGAAAACCAGACAGGTACTGCAGAGTCCCTGACTCTCACAAGTTTATTTTTAAAAAAATCCTATTGCTGACCCTGAGGTAATTTGTCAAGGGTCTAAAGGAATTAAGGCAACCTCTGCTAAGAATCGCACCCCCTCAGATAGGGATTCCTGAGCACTAGACAGATGGGGTAAAAAAGTATACACCTCAGTTACTCTTGCTATCAGAGCTCTCAGTTGTCAGTTCTATATGTTAAAATTTCAGCAACATACTCTGGAACTCCTTGAACAAAAAATGTCTTCCTTTCCTGCTTGTGCAAAATCTAAACAATTACAAGAGTTAATGCATTCTGCAAGTCAAGTAACTAAACACACCTTGCACTGTGGTTTTGATGCTCTAGAAGCTTCTTGCTGGGCAGCATTCACTGGATCTATCCTTAGAAGGCATGCATGGCTTAAGGAACAACCCTTGCCAGAGCATGTTAAATCTAAATTGTTGGATGCCCCCTTGCACAAAGACAACTTATTTGGCACTAAGGCAGAAGAAGTCTTAAAAAAGATGGAAGAAAAAGCAAAATCTATGCAGACAGTTAAGGATTTCTTACAGGTCCAGCTACCCAGGTTCAGCAGTCATTGTCTCACCAAACACTGGTCCTTTCCTGTTCTTACCAGGCCAGTTCAGCCCAGACCATGGGGAACCAGACTCCCCAGACAGCAGCCACAGGGAATGCAGAGATCTAAGCAGTGGACTACCT
This sequence comes from Protopterus annectens, assembly GCF_019279795.1. NCBI lineage: Eukaryota > Metazoa > Chordata > Ceratodontiformes > Protopteridae > Protopterus > Protopterus annectens. The sequence goes on along the minus strand of NC_056727.1, from coordinate 827,970,693 downwards.
CCACTTCAAAACCAGGGCATTCTAAGCCACCCCCTTATGGTAAGAACTCACAATGACTCTCCTACTGTGCCCACCTTCACTTACCCCTAGGAGGAAAGCTCTCCTTTCACGCAAGCACCTAGACCACCATTACCAACGACCGCTGGGTTCTCAACATAGTGTCCCAGGAATATAAGTTTTCTTTCCACACCCTTCCAACTCCAAAAGAGATTCCAGATCTACCTCCCAACCAATGGGCAGAAGCGCAAAATCAAGTCCTTTCCCTCCTCTCTATGAGGGCAGTAGAGCACGTTCATTCAGAACAGAAAGGCCAAAGTTTCTACTCCAGACTTTTTCTTAACTCAGAAAAGAGGGCACCTAGCACCCCATCCTCGATCTATCCATTCTAAACACCTTCCTGGTGTTCCCAAAAATTCAAAATCCTCACCCTCCGGCAATTGCTACCCATGCTCTCCAAGAATGCTTGGCTAGCCATCCTAGACCTTAAAGAGGCCTACCTCCACATTCCTATCAGGGAATCATGCAGGAAATATCTCTGTTTCAAGGCAGGATCTCAGCACTTTCAGTTCTCTGCGCTTCCCTTTGGCTTATCTACTGCTCCCAGAATTTTCACAAAATTTCTGGCTGCGGCCATTGCCTTTTGCAGACAAAGGAATATCCAGATTAACCCATACTTACACGACTGCCTAATTCAGGCAGACAGCCAGGAAAAGCTGCTTAAGCACCTGGGCTTTGTAAAATCCCTACTTACTTCCCTAGGGTACACAATCAATGAAAAGAAATCCAAACAGGTACCCACCCAAAAATTATATTCCTGGGAGCAAGCCTGGACACAGTTTCACAGATGGCATTCCTTACACCAGAAAAGCAAAGTTTACTGACAGCCTACTTCTCTCAACTAGCCACCAGACCCCACCTATCTGCAAGGAAAATCCTGCAAGCTCTGCGGTTCATGGCATCTTGCATTCTACTCATTCCATATGCCAGACTGCATATGAGAAAACTTCAGTGGTACCTAAAAAGCCTTTGGTGTCAACACCCTCAAGACCTGTTGACTGTCATACCTATAATGTCTTGCCTCAAAAAGATTTTCTTTGGTGGACAACAACATGCTCCCACAACAAGGACTACTTTTCTCACCACCCCCCGCCGCACAGACCCTCATCCCAGACACATCAGACTATGCCTGGGGTGCACAGCTGGATGGAAAGTGCATACAGGGCCAATGGAGCCCACAGCAAATCCATCTGCACATCAGCCAAAAAGAGATGATAGCTATCCAGCATGCTTTGACAGCTTTCATGCACCTTCTCTCCCCGGGGACTCTCCTGATCAAAACATACAAAACTGCTGTGATGTGGTATATCAACAAGCAGGAAGGGACTCACTGCTACCCTCTATGCAGGCTGGCCATGAGGCTTTTGCACACAGCCTTTGCCATACAACTCCACCTGTTAGCACAATTCCTGCCAGGTTTTCTCAACTCTCTGGCAGACCAAATAAGCAGGAATCTTCTGGATCCACATGAGTGGTAGCTCAACAGAAGAACCTTCACCCTAATAACTCAGAAATGGGGCACCCCAAAGGTCGACCTCTTTGCCTCCCACGACAACCATCAGCTCAGTGAGTTCTGCACCAGGGAGCATCACTGCATGGCTTGGAAAGTGGATGCCCTTTCCTTCCCGTGGGTCAATCTGTCGGTCTATGCCTTTTCTCCACTATCTCTCATCCCCAGGGTACTGCTCAAAATCAAGGAGGAAAAACCAAGGACAGTTCTTATAGCTCCAGACTGGCCTCACCAGCATTGGTACCCCTTGCTGTCCCCCCTGCCACCATGGCATCTTTCTCAGATTCCAGACATCCTGACCCAGAGGGAAGGGGAATTCATGCATCTCCAATTGCAGACACTCAATTTGGCAGCTTGGCTTATTTCCTAACTCCCGTTCAATCTGCCAACCTCAGTAAACAGGTTCTAGATGTTATACTTGAGGCCAGATGCCCTAGCACTGAAGGTCTTATGCTGACAAATGGAAAAGGTTCTGCAACTGGATTCAGGCTAAGGGAGCCAATATGACACAGCCCTCCCTCCCTCTCATCCTGGATTACTTAGCTGACCTGCTACACAGTGGCCTCTCTTTTTCCTCTATTAAATTTCATGCCTCTGCTATCTCTGCTCATTTTCCCACTGAGCAGCCCCTTTTCTCACACCCTCTGATCAAGGAGTTCCTAAGAGGGGCTAGCAACTTGAAGCCACCCAGGAGAGCACCAACCCAAACTTGGGACCTTAACTTTGTGTTGGAAAAGCTCACCCTACCCCCCTTCGAACCAGCCTCTTCAGCAGAGCTAAAATGTCTCTCCTGGAAGACAGCTTTCCTTCTGGCCATCACTTCAGCCAGAAGTGTCTCCAAGCTGCAAGCACTCATGGCTGTGGAACCCTTCATCAACTTCCATGCTGACAGGGTATCCCTCAGGACTAACCCATACTTCACGCCGAAGGTGGTGTCCAGTGAGGCTCTCAACCAGTCCATTCATTTGCCTACCTTTTTCCCTAACCCACAGAACAAGGGGGAAAGGATCCTGCACTCTCTAGATGTGCACAGACAACTCAGATTCTATCTAGACAGGACTATATCCTTCAGAAAGTCTGATCAATTGCTAGTTAGCTTTGCAGCAGGGGCAGAGGGCAAAGCCATCTCCAAACAAACCATTTCCAAGTGGATAGCACACTGCATCCATTTCTGCTACAGACAACATGGAAAGCCTCCCCCCAAGGGGGTCAAGACTCACTCCACCAGAGCAACCTCCACCTCTGCCACTTTCCTCAGAGGAGTCCCCACCAGGGACATCCTGGAGGGTGTCACCTGGACATCTGTTCACACCTTTACCAAGCATTACCACCTGCCTGTCTTCTCCAAATCCAGGGCAGGGTTTGCCCAAAGCAGAAGCAGTTTGCAAGTGCAGGTCGGTCGACTCCTGAGATTTTCGTGTTCGAGTTTCAGATCCGAAGTCTTCATTAAAAGCTAAGTACCCCGCTGGGGAAACTCTTTTTCTTGCTCCAGACCGATGTCAGAAAAAGTTAATAATTGTTTTTCGTGTGGGAAGCAAATACCTCATAAGGACTTTCATTCTTACTGTATTCCTTGCCTAGGCCCTGACCACGACGTTGCTAGTTGTCGGTTTTGTGCCAGATTTAACCAACACACTATTAAGCGTCGGTACGATTTTGCGTTAAGCTATTTTGGGTGAAGATTTAATTATACAATGTCATCGGACAGCCATCCGACTACCGGAGTTCAAAAAAAACGCAAAGAAAAAGACAGGCAACCGAGGTCCAAAACCGACGATGAGGCTTCTCCTAAGCAAGTTGCCGGTTCCCAGTGAGGCGCTTTCGCAGCCCCTGACACACGCTACTTTAGAGTCGCATGCCGCTACCGACTCCCATGTGGAGTCGGCCAGGCCGCTGGAAACTCAAGGTATTGGAGCCTCGGAGATTATTCCCTCAGATGGGTCCGGAGCCGCTGAGCAGGCATCGGCTTCTGAGGGTGTTTTCAGACCTAAACAATTGTATATTAAACTGACTTCAAAGACAAAGACTAAAACACCTTTAAAGGCAAAGAAACGAGTTCACCAGCCACAAGGACAGGCCTCCATTGACTACCTCCACCCATTTCTTACCCTAACCCTTACCAAAGGGATGACATAATTCTCACTTGTAAGGAGTACACACATTTATTTTGTATTTTTTATTTTTTATTTTTATTTTTTCTTCCATAAATCTCTACTTCTGATCATTTTATTATAACTAACCCTCCTCCTTAGTCTTTGCACTCTCTTCCCCGAGAATTTTCTTTCGATCTATTATCCTAGTAACCTTTTGTTTCTGTCTTATTCTTATTTTTGCTAACTCTTGAACTATTACTATATACAAATGTCATTGCCTAATTTTGTTTTCCTTGCATTGTCTCAATGGTGTTCTTAAAATGTCTATTGCTACAAATGTAAAATCTAAATGTTATAGAATGTTTTTGTAAATTTCTATTATGCTGTGTAACTGGAGCTTTTCTCCCCGGGCCTCCACTGAAAATGGACATGTATCCAGTTGGACTAGCCCGGTCAACAAATGTAAAATAAAAATAAAAATAAATAAATAAATTTCCTCAGAACATAGTACAGTTTTGTACAATTATAAATGTAGATGTTCGAGTGTATTCACTGTTGCAGTCCTGGTTTCCTTCCCTCCATCCCCCTCTTCTTTCTCTCTCTCTCCTTACAAGGGACATATTGGTATTTACTTTCTACTGGTGGGGGTTCTTCCACCAGAACCTGGCTCCCACTTGGTGGCTCCTGACAGGTTAGGGCAAGAAAAAGTGATGTAATGGCGTTGGCTGCCTTACTTTATATTACTGATGACATGACGTCAGTCCTGAAGCGACAGGAATCAATGTAAAAATACTAAGCCTCTGGTATTTGGGCCAGCTGCACTCGAACATCTACATTTATGGTACGTATATACAACTGTACATTTTACAATTGTCTACAAAGGCTTTTACATTTCATAATTTTGTATCTTACCTGCTTACCAAAGGGATGACATAATTCTCACTTGTAAGGAGTATGTTCGGATCAGATTGTAATAAGTCTGAGTTACTTTCTGGGTCATTGCACCCCTGGCATGACCTTTTTATTTTTGACACTGGGATATTACTCCATTTGTGTAGGATATCACTTATGTAACTCCTGTCATTTCTCTGATGTCTGCTAAACGGAGGTTTTTCCTCCTTGCTTTGGCCTCCTACACAGTGAATGTCTTCTTTAAGTCTTGATCCTTAGCTTCCACTGCTGCTGTCTTCTGACCGGTCAGCTTGGATGCCAAAGCCCACACATTGTACATTTGCTGTAAGAGTGCTTGTTGTCTATTGGCTATCCTATACTACTATTAAAATTGATATACGTATCCAGCCTGATAGTTATTTTAATATCCTCAGTTTACATTGTATCCATTTTGATAGCTGTGGGAACAGGGTCCATTGTTACAATTCTTTTGTCTTGATACACAGCTTTGGCTATGTGATCCTCTGCTGGTATCACTCCCACATGGGATACTTTAATCAATATTTTTATTTTTGTTGCCCAGTTCTGGACCCTTGCATCAAGAATAAGTGACATTGTCAGACTACCCTTAAAATGGCTTCTGTTTCTAAAATTAAATGATTTGGTGACGTTTTGCCTTTAAGGGGAGTAGCAGTCCAACACCCCTCTATTCCACGTTATACTGGAAATCAAATATATGTGTGACTTCCATCTGTTTGTGCAGGAGGGCAGACTTGCCCCCCCCTCCCCCCATATCACTCACATACTGCTGCTAGTTTAGTATTCTCACTTCAGGGCCACACAGCCTTGAGAGAGGATTTTCAGTTTTCCTAGAAACCCAAGTATTCCCATTTCCATACAGCTATGCAGTCTTGGACCAAGAATATTAAGTATCTAAGTTGTAGGTGGTCACACACCCAACATGAGAATTTACTTCTTTCAGAATTTCCTTGAATACTACAAATATTATTTATAGTATTATATATATTTTTTCATCTTTTCCACCATTTATTTCATTTGCAGTAGTAGAGTCAGGATAGTGTGAATCAGGCTGGGATTTAGCCTATGAAAATTCTGACAGTTCTTGATTTGCACTTTTAAACATTTAGTAATTTTAGTATACACATATGAAGGCCGAAGTCTGTATTCATACATTTAGATTGTGTGAGGTTCGGACATTTTGACATCTTTAGTTGTTTTGTCATTGTTACACTAGTCCAGCTTTTCTATAGATATTTTCTCACTAGAAGAAATGAAGAGGATGTGTGATAACACTGGTTTTATATGAGTCATTTGCTTGCTCGTACTTGAGGAACAATAGCAGACTTAGAAACTTTTGCAGAGGAAGTATTGACTGCTGGGCAGAAAATAAAAAAGTGGGGGTTTTTTTGACCTGATTTAGAGGGCAGTACGGATCTCTGCCCCCTCAAAGGTCTACTCTTACTGTATCTTCTCACAAAGTTTGGCATCTCTTAGTCATTAGTAAGTTCATAATAACCAAGTGCCCTATACAGAGTGATTGTGTAAGGATTTTTAATGAGTTTATTGACAAAAACATGATGTTAAAATGTAAATATTTGTGCATATAATGTTTGTCTTTTTGCTTATGTTTGTGTAATGGTTCTGCACATTTGTTTTTGGTTTGTTTGCATGGTTGAACATGCATTAATGATGTTTTTTAAAGGAGAAAGTAAGTAAATTCCTACATTCACACTGAAGTTTCTCTGCCCCCCCCCCCCCCCCTTCTCTTTCTCTCCACCTCTGTTTTTCTTAAGGACTTCCTAACACGTTTGGAGACTATGATGAAACTCCTGAGATCACTGCCAAGCACCTGAAGGTAAGAAAAAGATTTACTGGATCTTGTACACTTGCCTTTAATTTATATATTCGTAGGTTTGTACTAGGTTAATGACCATCAGGTTTCTTTACAAGCCTGGCCGTACAATCCAATCCATTCCATTTTTGTCCCAAGTTTCTCTAAGGTTATATGGGGGCAATGTTAGTTGGGGATTTATCTTTCTTACTGTCAACATCTGTCCATCAGTAGTGAGGACCAGACCGGGGGTGAATTTGTGATTTCAAATCTGATGTAATTGTATAGGGTCAGGGATGAACTTTGCTTCACGTAGATGGGGGAGCTTATTCCATAGCACTGGGATCCTTTAAGACACATTGGTCTCTCCAGGATGTTCTGTTTAAGTCGCAGGCAAAGTTCAGGTTCCTGGATCTAATGTTTCCGGTGCTGTTTGTTTAGCAGATGTGTGCGAGATCTATCACAGCTGAATCTGAGGATATCCTATACTCCAGGAATTGATCGCCTCTCATTAGCCTGTAGGAGTCTGAGTACAGAGATGGGCTTTAAGGTGATCTGTGTAGAACAAATTATTCAAACCCTGGATTCTTCTGGTGAGAAACCATTGAGGGCATTCCAACTATTGCAGGTACCTCATTAGGTACATCCCAAAGGGGAGTTTGTACTCAATGATGGGTCTGATAAGGGCTGAGTAGAGTGGTACTGTAACTTCCTTGGACCTGAATGCCGTACCATTGCTTATGTGTTAGGTGTCATAGAGTGATTTTATTACTACCTTGGCTACTTGCTGGCTGAAGGCCTGACTGCTGTCTGCAAATGGGGTGTTTTATTGATGGAATAATTAGCTTGGATAGATAATTTCCCAAGTGGCACTGTGCTGCAGTTTTTTGTTTTGAGTTTTATTCTGTCATTTGTTTGTGTTAACCTGTCTTGTAGGATGTTGGTGTCATGGAGGGAATCTGTGATAACTCTCAATTTAGTCATCTGCAAATATAGTGAGCCAGAAGCCTTTGACATTAGACTTGATTTCCGAGAAGTAGGTGCCAAACAGGATCAGGCAGAACATGGAGCCCTTATGTGTACCTCTGGGAACCGGTCTCCTGGTGGAGGTGGTCTCACCAATGCTGACTTCTTGAGTCCTTTCTCTGGGTCAGCCAACAATCCTGTGAGTTATAGTAGGGATTTATGCCTACTTTTGAGTGGTGTATATAATGTATCTAGCGCCTTTGCTGGGTCAAGGTATGCAGTATTCACCGCTTTCCCCTCATCCATAGCCTTGTTGACCCTCTCGAGGAAGTCTACCAGGATGAGTGACAAGACCTTCTCTTAAAGCCAAACTGGGATGGGTCCAGTGTCTGTAGGTTGCTAATATAATTGTTTCCTTATTTCCATGATAATTCATCCAATGGCTTTGCATATCAGACTTGTCAGACAGATGGGTCTGTGGGTCCTGAGGCTGTTGATGGCACACCCTTATGAAGAGGGATGAGTGTTGCGGCCCTCCATTCATCTGGCATGTAACCTGTTTTGAGGCTGTAGTTGAAAAGTGCCTCAAGTGGTCCAGCCAGGCCATGTTTTAGGCTATTTAGTAGGCAACTGGGGGTACTGTCGGGGCCCAGTGAAGCAGTGTAAGACTGCTCCGTGCTGATAATTAGGGGGATATGCTAGAAGGAATTTCAAAAGGTGTAGTGAGGGGGGTGAGGAGTGAAGCTAGAGCTATATTTATCTTCCAGTTGGTTTGCTATGTCACCCTGATAAGTGAAAATTGTGCCATTTACCACCAGTTCTGCACATTGCTCAGTGTTACTTTTAAGGCTTCTGACATAGCTGAAGAAGCTGTGATTGTTGTTAGCCTGGGAGGCTAATTTGACCTTGTAATTGGCCTTGCTGAACTTTATTAAACCTCTTAGTTTCTTGCTAAGTTGAGTGAGAAAGTCATTGTCTCTGAGAGTTGCTGTTTCTGATTTTGGCCATGACTTTTTTCTTTTGTTATATACCCTGTTAAGGTAAGGATTCCACCAGTGGGGTTTGCTTTTGGTGACAGATCTGTGCTTACTTCTGTTAAGTGTGGAGGCCTTATTGCAGCTATTTACATGTTTGTACAGGGTTTCTGTAAATGATTCTGCATAGGTAGCTGTGTTCTGTGGGTTTGGGGAGCCATGAATTTTGGCAAACTGCTGCTTAATAGAATGTAGTTTGCTTTAGAATAGTTCCTAACTGTTATGAGTTTAGTCGGATCTTCCAGGTTGATTTTTATTTTGAGGAAGACAGCTTTGTGGTCAGACCTCACCAGTGAGGATGTGATGGTGGGGGTGGGGATTCTGCAACACTCCCCATTTTGGTGAGTTCTGGGTCCAAAATGTTTGATCCTCTGGTTGGAGTGCTCAGGGTGTTTGTGTTGAAAAAGTCCAGAAAATATTGTGCCTGTGAATTTCAGGCAGTGTATTTTTCCCAGTCTATAGAGGGATAGTTAAGGTCTCTCATGAACTGGGTATTTGGTTGAATGGTGAGCACCTGTAGTAGGTCTAGTTAAGAGTTGTGAGCTACGTGGATCATAGAGAATGACCTATAGCTGGCCAGGACATGGTAAGGAACTTTGTCTCCGGAGACTTGGGCATGGATGAACTCCAGACAGGAAGACCGGTGTTAGCATTTTGGGGGCCCCCAGCAAATGTCAAGTTTGGGGGCCCCCTAGGCACTTCCGTCAAAGTATCACCCTGTCACTGCCACCCCTCCAAAAAGCCTTTTAGTTCATGCTGCAAACTTTTAGAAGTAGTTATGTACAGCATAACCTTTAGCTACAATGCTGTTACAGTATGATAGGCCTATGTACCACGCTATGTTCACCCTTCTAACAGAGGGATGTTCACAGTTACTGGCATTTTGGTTACAGCAATGATACATCATAGCAACTCTATGTATAGGTCTAGACATAGGTGAAATGCTGTATATATGCTCTAAAGTGCATTTTCTTTTTTTTTTTCTTTTTACATAAACTTTTCATCCAATGATGGGTTGAGCAAAAATGATGATTAAGGAAAGAAATTTCAGTGTTGCTGTTCAACTTAAGTTTTCCTGGCATCCTTTCAGAACACCCTTCCTGACCAAGACAGCACAGTAATAACCACTTAGGAAACAACTCAGATAAGCCAGGGTCCAAGAAGCCATATATAGGTGTCCTGAGGTGCATTTTAGAGCATTTTCCCAACTTTTTAAATACAATAGTGTCCTAAACAAAAAAACACGAGTAAGAAAATTATTTCAGTCTTTTCTTTTTCTTTCTAGGATGATATAAGATGTGCCCAAGGCTTAATATTCAAAGATGACAAAATAGTAGCTCACAAAAAAACTAACTAGACTTTTTTTGTCTGGATACATAGGTCCAATCTGTGAATATGGCCTGCCTCCCTAACCCCCCCCCCCCCAAAAAAAAAAGAAGACAGTCACTGCCTATACATCCCTCTGGTGTTAGACTGGAATGAAAGCAGATGTTCAAATTGCCAGTGTCATGTGTTTCAAGTGAGTGCTGACATACATAAACATAACATGACACCTCACTCCTCAACCCAAACTGTCAAATGCAGCTGCCTATGTGCATGCCTAAAGTGTGATTGTGAGGAAAGTGAAAAGAATAACGATTATAGTAATGTATTCAACATCGTTGCCCCTAGACGGTACACACTGCCCCTACACAACTTATAGTAACCTTCTTTGTACATATCAGAGGTCTGTGAGAAAAGTAAAAGAAACAATGAAAACACTGTCCTCATCCTCATGAGGACACCTCTATGGTTAGACTGTAATGAAAATTAAGTAACCCCCCCATAACCTACAGCAGCTTCCTATACACACACACACACACACACACACACACACACACACACACACACACACACACACACCTGAGCAGGACTGGTATTAGAATGGGTGCAGTTGAGAGGAGAGGCCATTATCTGCTTTATCTTAACAGGGTCAGCCCTGTTCAGGTTAAAGAGCGTAATCAGAAAATTAATACATTTTTTCTCAGTTTTTCCCCAACCAGCAACAGTTTTATGGGGTCCTCACACAGTCAAGGATGGTTTATACAGTCTGGGGAGTGGGGACCACCAGTCTCTTTGAAGACTGAAGTGTCTGAATGTTCTGTGATATATTTTATGCATTACTTTTGAAATATAATTACTTTGTTAGCTACATTTTTCACTGATACCCAGAAGAATAATGTATGTGTCCTGGCATTATTAGGTGTGTGCAGAGATAAAAATCAGTGATATTTTATACAAACACACACAAAAGCCATAGCAGTACTAGTTTAGTACTTATTTCAGCAAACAGCAATACATTGTGCAACACTGGTACTGCCACACCAAATCAGGGACTGCTGTTTAGCAGTCGTCAAACAGCATCAGGGGTAAGTCACTTGAGGAGTAAAACATACATGTCACTGTCCCTGATTTCACAGACTTTCCCTGATTTTGCTCATAATTTTGCTCTATCCTTCATAAAAAAAAGTTTGATTTGCTAATAAATCATTCAGGAATGCAGACAGTCAATAATTCCAGGCATCAGCAGTTTATACTTTGTATTATCCAAGAAAATGCATGTTGATGCAAAAAGTGTTACATTTTTAAGTGAGTTAGACTAATATTTAAAATGTGTTCCTGATTTTGAGACTTTATTCTCCTAATATTTTTGGAATTGTGTTGAATTTTTGTGCAAAGAAGTTGGGAGATGTAGTATCTGGTATTCTACCAATATTTATAAAACTCCCTGAAAGAAAGAAAAAAAAAAAACATCTCTGAAGATTGGAAGCATCAGCTCTTCTTAAAATACAAGGTTTGCACTCAAATCAGTCTCTCTTGACCTGTGGATCTCTCTATTGCTTACCTTGCTTAGGTTCATTATCAGCTTTATCCTAACAGTCATACCATAGCCTTGTTCAGGTTAAAGAGCATAATTCATCAGCAGCTTTTGTAGGAACCCCACGCAGTCAAGGATGATTAAGGCCCTCCCTTGCAGCCACAGGTATTGCAGGTATCTAAAGCTGGCTATGTTGTGGGTGCTACTATAACCAGAGATATCTTGGAAATTTAGAGGAGATATAAATAAGAGTTATTATGCACGTCGTTTATTAAGTATACAAGATTGCTGCACTAGCTTTTGTTAGTTTGACAGACATGTTAAAAAATATCAAGATAAGATAATTTGCTGTGGTTGGGTTCTCCCAGCGACCGCAGGGTTTGCTGGTGCCTAAAGCCGGCTATGACTCCAGAGCATCATCCTGTGTAACCAGCCTGGAGTTGTATTTGTTTCTAATGTACCTCGAGATACCGCCACCTTTAGCCATTGTCAGTGCTGCTGTTGGTCTAAATGTAAGAAAGGCACTGTAGCCTTGAACTGCAGAAGTACTTTCTGTTGCTATAAACCAAGTGTCGGTAACAGCATAGATGTCTACATTCTTCAGAGTGAAGAGAGCGTATTAGGGTGTGAAGTTTCTTGTTTAGGCTGTTAGCATTGAGCAGTAACACTTTAAGGTTGCTTTGAAGATTTTTTTTTTTTTGCTTTAGTGGCAGTGTTGTAATTTTGACATTGCCTAAAAAAGACTCTAAGGGGGTGGATAAAGTTTTAGCAAATATCTGGAAGCCTGGTGGGGCAGGTGCAAACCATCCTTTGCAAAGCAAGGTGGTCTGTTAACCATAAGCTTTATATATGCGCAAATGCATTCATTCATTCATTCTCAGTATACCTGCTTAGTCTAGTTTTGTATTGAGAGCCATATTGAACCTATTCTAGGACTCAGTGGGTGTAAGACAAAAAACAGTCTTGGAGAGAACACCAGTCCATTGCAGTAGGGTGCGTGTACACACACACACACACACACACACACACACACACACACACACACACACACGCACGCACGCACACACACACACACACACACACACACACGCACGCACGCACACACACACACACACACACACACACACACACACACACACACACACGCACTTACAACCTACAAGCAGTTTGGAGAATTGCCACTTCATCTATGGCATGTTTTTTGGATGTGGGAGGAAACTGGAGCACCCAAAGAAAATCGGCGATATTGTACTTGAAGGCATCACCTTGCATTTCGTGCAGAAGTGGGAGTGTCGCGAATGATTGATAACCAGGTCTGCATATGTAATGAGCCATGATTGACATGGCATTCAAACAATGCAAATGAATGGACTTTTTTTGCTAAAAATAAAAGCACACTCTTGAAGAATTTTAGTTGCTTGTTGCATTTTGAAGTGTTTCAGATACAAAAATAATAGCTTTTTTGCTAAAATAAAAGCCCACTCTTTTTAGAATTCTAGTTGGTTGGTAAGTGATTCAAATACAAAAATAATAGCTTTAGTCGACTAATAAAGGGAACTTAGAAAAAAAAGGACACTTGCCATTTTCATACCCCCCCTCCCTGAAAAGGACACACCTGCCCAAATAAGGGACTGCCCAGCCTAAAGGAAAACTGGTGGTAACCCTAGGTCAGGACAAGAATAAGAAGTGAGCTTATATACTTTATTTTGAACAAAAAAATATATCTTCCGATTAAATCATTAGCTTAAAAAGTGACCATGTAGTTTGCCGTTTAATTTAAAAGAAAATATACTTTGCAGACAGCCAGAAGCAGGAACAAAACGAAGTTTCTGAAATATGTCTTTTATTTAATAAATAAGAAACAAACAATTGTTCTCGAAGACAACACAAGACACGTACTAAAAGCCGGACAGTGTATTAGGATTCTTCGAGGGAATACATATTCATTAGTGCCTGATTACGAAATAGCACGGGGGTGGGTTTTGGGCGGGGCTTACCACTGCGCATCTGGTGAGGCCCTGAAGTATAATATCGCCAGAAAATCCACAGAAGAGTCTCCAAATGCTGCTACACCGGCAGGGTTTGGTGGACAGGCCTGTCAGTGGATGTGCAGCAGCAGTATATCTAGTGAGACTTGTACTTACTGTTGTGTTACAGTACCCTTAAGGAACATGATCTAATGGCATCACTAGGCCTCTTCTGTGTCTCTCCTGCCTCAACATTGCAGGAATCCTGACACTTAACTTTAAGCATTTGCCCATCACATAATCACAACATGCCATCCGAGCATAGGTCTGTCCATCTCAGAGTTAGGTTTAAATGGGCAGAGGACTTAGAGGCTGTTACCTCTTAGATGAATAAGGACAAGGCATCCATCCCATCCCCATAACTCTCCTCCCCTTTTAGATGACTCCATTGTTTTTCAGAAATCCTCAGGCGCATGAATTCCCATGGAATGGCCTGTGATCCTTTACCTTCTACCTAGAAATGTTTGAATGACTATCAGGAAAGAGGTAGGATGAGCTGGTGGTCATGCAACTCAAGGTGGCTTTCCTCTAGGATACTATTTTTGCATTTAAACATCTGGTTTTTGCTCCCAGTAAGAAAGGTGGGTTGGCAGCCTTTAAAGCTTCCCTGCAGACTACTCTGTCAGAGATGCTGGGTGAGCAAATTTGTATAACTAAGGAAGTGATTTTTTTGAGCTGTGATGCAGAATCGGAATTGCCTAGACACAGTAAGGCCTTGCTGATTCTAATTATGGTAGCTGCCAAAACAGGAGTTAATAGAAAATGGAAATCAAAGTCTAAACCAGATGTACTAGAGATGGTGACTATAGTAACTGAGATAAAACAACTGGAATTGGGATATTTAGAAAAGGGTAGGAACAAATTACATAGAAAAAATGGGAATCATGGGAACAATACATGCAGAGGAGGAATGAGGTTAAAAAAAGGCAGGATATGAATGAGCTATGTAATGTCTGACTGACTGATGGAATAGATTATATATAAGTGATGTATAATGTTTGCAAGTAAAATTATGGCTGTATGGTTTGTTTTCATTTATATAAATGTATGCCTATGTCATACATGATAATTTAATAAAGATATATCTTGTTTGTAAAAAAATAAAAAGAAGAAAGGCAGCCTCTAAAGTCTCTGGCAGATTTCAGTAAAATTCTTATTGAACTTTCTTGGCCGGGTTCCTGTGGATGTTTATTGGTTTAGCGTAGGTCCAGGGTTGTAGCAGTTTTTCGCCTCATAAGGAGTCAAAGAATTTAGTCAGAGAGCACATAAATTAATGTGTTCCTCTGCACATTGAGACTTGGATGTTTCAATAGATCTGGCAGTGAAGAAGCAGAAAACTGTCCTCATTCTGGATCAAGAAAGACCTGCTTAAGACCCTTATGATGACTTTTGCAGTGACTTGCACATGACCTACTGTAATTTAGTTTGTGCTGATGTTATGGTTAGGGGGTTCCTATCAGTTCGTTGAAACTTCAGCAGTTCGAACACCATATGTTCGACCTGTGAAGTTCGAAAACTGATTATCGCAAAGCCGCGGAACACCGAATTCTTTCCCAGGGAAAAAATTTGGTGGGCCGTTTCTGTGGCTTCGAGATTTTCAGCACTGTGGTGGAAAGTTACGGGTTGGGTTCAGGTAAGTGTGCGATTGTGTGGACGTTAGGGTTAGGGCACGGGTTAGGTGAGTTAGGGTTAGGGCGCGGGTGACGTGGGTGTGCGATAGTGACAGACTTTAGGGTAGGGCAGGATAGGTGAGTTAGGGTTAGGGCATGGGTCAGGTGAGTGTGCAATACTGACGGACCTTAGGGTTAGGGTTTGGGTTAAGGTAAGTGGATAGATAGTAGTGTATGTACAGTTTAGTGTAGGGTTAGATGTAGGATTTTAAGTGCATGTGTGTGGATTGCTGTTTTTTTGGTGTGCTTGTGTTGTGTGTGAGTGTTTCTTGGAACAGCGATTTTTTTCCATGGGGAAAAAAATTGCTGTTCTAAGCCTTCAATGGTTTTGCACTTCGAGGTTAGAAGTTGGAATATATGGTGTTCGAACTTCTGCCATTTCGACGAAGTGATATAGACCTATGGTTAGGGCAGCAGGCTAGAATACGTTCCTGCAAAGGATAACATGGCTACATTTCTTATTCTGTATGAATGACCTTAAGGCTACTCCTGATGACCCTTTCTGGGTGGAAATCTTGTTTTTGGGAGGTCTTCCAAGACTTGATTGTGGACCTCCTGAATAAGAAGAAGAAGAAGGGAGAACAGAATAGAGACGAGGCTGTCTTGAGTACGACCATGCCTCCACCCCATCTTCCAGACTGGCCCAATTCTCCTGCAGGAAGAAACCAGATAGTCAAACTGGAAGACATCCAAGCACCAGGCTGTTTTCTCACCAAGTCAACAGAAGAGAGTGATGCACACAAGCCTAGCAGCTGCAGTCTTGACTTGTATCCATGACTTTCAGTTAGGAGGGAGGGAGGCTAATTGTGTTCTTTATTGTAATGCGCATCAGATGTAGTGTTTGCCAGGCTTTCACTCTGAATACCATTGGAAATAGGAAGAATAAGCTACATTTATTTTTTAATGCAAAAAAAAAAAAAAGCTGTCATCTGAGATTGACAAACACTGGATGCCAGTGGAAGCTTTGGAGCTGGGTCCATCAACCTTGTTGTTGGAGCCTGATGCTGTTGCCTTTTCTTCTGATCCTCCAAAAGTAGAAACTTGGGAAGTCAAGGTATAGACATTCCTTTCCATGTCCCTTTGCCAGGAAAATATCCATTGTTACTTTGAGTAGCTTCTAAACAATCATCTGCTTAGCTTATCAAGTCTCTTAGTATGACTTCCAGACCAGCTTCAGCAAGGTCATATTATGCTCTCCCTCCTGAAATAGACTTTGATAAGTGCTTGGATGCATTTATCAGGGCTCTGCAAAATTATTGTTACCTCATACAGGGTTTCTCAGTGGCTTCTGGACATCACTGTGTCTCTTTATTCTGCTGTGATCCTTCACCTGTGAGGTCAGTCAGGAAACATGTATGGAAGAGGAAGGATTAGCATTAGTATACGTGTTATTGTTGTATTAATATTATCAGTATATTTTGTATGCAGATTGAGTTTGCAGTTTTGTTCAAGTTGCACTGTTGTGTGGTCAGAATGCCAATAAAGTTCACTTTGACTTTGACAAGGACTTGAACTTTCATGTTAAGTCATGTAACACAGGGGTCAGAGATGAGGTGGATGCAGACTCACCATATGCTGTACCTCAGGTTGAGAAAGTCTCGGAGATGATGAGGAAAAGACAGATGTGGCCCACTGATCTAATATCCTTCCTACAGAAGATTGCAGAAGCCATTTCAGACCTCCCAGTGAATTTCCTGGGTGGTTCCAACAGTTTGTTATGTTAAAACTGTCTGCTGTTATGGAATGGGACAATGCTAATGTTATGGGATCTGTCCCAAGGAGACTGGGCAGGGTCCTCCAGTCATCCTAAGGTTGGGATTGTTAGAGAACTTGAAGCCTGACTCAGTTATGGCAGTGGCTGCCCTTGAAAAGGTAGCAGTATTGTAGAGCCCTGCTATATCTCTCTCCCCCTGACAGAGTCCAGAGCTTTGGACAGATGTGAGAAATGAATTTATATATCCCCTACTTTTTCATGGAGGACCATGAACTTATACGCACACAAGTGATGAGATTTTTGTATCGAGAGTTGCTTAAATTTAATTTGCTTGTGTGCATTTAGAGAATGCATGTATGCGTTTCTGTGCGTGCACGAGTATGTAAGTAACTAACAAGAAGCTGAAAGGTGTGTGGACTGAATGTTTTTTTTCCTTTTGGTCCTTAACTTCAAATGGGATTATTTTAGTTGTCATTTTATAAATGAAAGAGAAGCTATTCTGGGGACTGCCCAAGTTGCAGAGTGGTCTAGCTACAGCTCAGCCCCTTGTTAATGAGTAGTGAGGACATGAGAATGTGCTACTTTAATCAACCGGTTTTTGCATACTAATCACTGTCTGGGAGATGCCAGCTGCTTAGTAGACAGGTTTAGTCAGTTATTGTCTTCTGTTGTGCCAGTAGAAGTCTCTCAGTTCATCAGTAAGTACAGAAGTTGTTGTATCACTTGGAGAAAGCCTTGATACAATCACGTTGCTGCTTTGACTGTTGCCAGATACAGAAAATTCCTTTTTCTCATTTTGTCATTCAGAAATGGCGCCTTTTACTCCTGTATGATTTTTCCTACTTCCACTGATTCTGACTTTAAAGCAAAAAGCCAAACAGCAGAAATCCAGAGTCATTTTCTTAGCTTTTTTGGTTTCATGTCAGGCTTCCCTCCTCAGGCCTTATCTGTTGGAGAAGACTTCTGGACCATCCAGACCCTGAACCCCTACATATAACCTCTTGTTTTTTCCAGTTCCTTTCATGGCTAGAAAATCCTGCCTACCCATCCAGGGTAGTCCAGCAAGTGGACTCATCTCTTTGGGCATTGTCAAAGTGTATGTAATGACCTTCTATCAGGCTTGGACTAACCAATTACACATTTTTTTGCACATGACTTAGCTGTTCTTCTATAAAAGTGCACCTTACTGCTATTTTTAATCTCTGTCAAGTCTCTAATGCTGTGTTCTTGTCATCTTTGAAAGTATGCAAAGCCTTTCTGAAAGATATCTGTATCATTAGAACTGCATTGAAGGATCCTATACCTATATGGGGTATGTGTTTTGTACGGGAAAAATGTATACCCTCCAACACCTTTGTACTAGAAAAAACTTTATTCCCCTCCCGAGTCAGCATCTGATGCATAAGTCAAGTTTTTAGTGAAAGATTCTTTTCTGATCTCCATTACAGCAGCCAGACTGTCTGAATTGCAAGCCCTATCTTTGCAGCCTGCTTACTTTTTTAATTTTTTCTTTGTTCCCACTGTCGATCATCAACCCCTTCTGGCAATTTATTCCCCATCACTACAGTGAAGGTCATCTGGGAGCGGTTGTTACTCAGATAGCCATCAGGTAGAATTTTTCCACTCCCAAGGCACACCCAGTAAGCGCTGGGACAGAACATGCAGTGGGCTTCCAGCAGAGGGTGTACACCCACTTCTGAAAGGTGCATTACCTACAAGTGGTCCTGCCCCTCCCCTAAAAGCACAAGTGGTGATCTTCCCATTCTCCAGCAGGGATTAAACACTGGCAGTGTGCCCCGAGTGCATGCATTCCTCTCCTTCTTCCTGGTGGAGACTAGCGGACCACACCCCATCACTCCGTTCATGCCTTACGTGACTCTCCAGTCAGGGGACACTTATCAAAGCCCAGTTGCCTAGGATGCAGTAAGGCCATCATCCTTTTTTGTCACATAGCCAGTCGGTGTTCTTCTTACTTGTTATTTCATAAAGACAGTGTTTACATTTGAATCCATTCTTCATTTCAGATGTAAGTATTGAGGGTAGCTTAAATCAGTCAGTACACCATCTGTATGAGAATATTTATTGCAGTACATGGATGTTCATTAGCAGCTCAGATTATGTGTGGATAAAACTAAATCATTCAGGAAATAATTTATTTAGATTATTTTTTATGCTTTTCTAATTAAAAAAATGGTTGGAAAGTGTCTAAGGTACTTTAGCTAAGCAGACTGACTACATTAAATTTTGTTATTAAAAACACCAAGCCAAACCTTTGCCACAGAACCTAGGCACTTTTCCACATAATGCATCTGTTGATGGTTTTTGTGTAGTGGCTACTTGGTTTGCAGTGAATGCATTTCTAAAGGCATTCAACACGATCCTACAATTATCATAGATAAACTCTCATAGCTAACTGTCAATCCCCATATACGCCATTGGATAGTGATCTGGCTCACATTTAGAACCCAGGAAATAAGGGTGAGCTGCTCTGCCTCCTCCAAATGACCTGGCACTAGTGGTGTGCCCCATGTTTCAGTGTGTGGGACACTTCTCTTTGGTATTTACTTCTCAGAGGTCAAAACTAATGTTATGGGTTTGTGGCTGACCAAGTTTGCAGGTGACCATAAACTTGGTGCCATCATAAATTCCCCAAAAGTGATGAAGATCCTTCAAGAAGTCATGCTCTAAACAAACAGCTGATGTCAAAACCATACAATAAAACTAAATGCCTAGAAATGTATAATCATATCCTTTGGCAAGCATGACTTCGCTTGTAACTGTCACATTGATACACCCCTGAAAATTGATCCCATAGTTAGGGATCTGGGAACCTATGTTGACAATGAACTGTTATTTGATCACCATTTATCCGCTAATGTAAAGAAGTCCTTTATTGTCACGCAGCTTATATCTAAAGGTATTACATCCAGATCCAGGGATGTAATTGTTTCAGTGTACGCGACACTCAGTAGATCAGTCATTGAGTATAATATCTCTCATTATTTACCTATCCAAACACTTTTCACAACTGGAACTCACTAAAAAAATTAAGAGCTTAAGTCATAGAAACTATGTAGATTGTCTCAAAACCATGCCCATCTTCTCAGTATTATAAAGGCTACTGAGAGGTGACCTCTGCCTTGTGTGTAGAGCATATTGTCTCAAACTTGTCCGTATTATTCCTACTTCAGTTGGGTCTTCTTCAAGTCAGACAGGGTAATGATCACACACTGTGACTTGAAACTTTGCAAATGCTTAACTGCTCTAATAAAAATAGCATATTTTCCCTTGCATTAGATGCTTTTAAATTTTTTGACAGAATAGAGCACAACTTTTTATTTACGGTTAGTGTTCCTACTAAAGGCATATTTTCCAGTTGATTATTTTTTACAAGTTACTCAATGTACTCTAGGACATGCTGTCATACCCTAGAAGAAGCTACCTGTCATACTTTTATAGATTGTAAACGGCACAGATTATTACGTTGAAATACTCTTTATAAAGATTCTCTGAGTCCGCTCACTCATTCTGTTTTGAAGATGCCCAAGAGGATGCTGTTTGCTGTATTGCTGTAAATATTCAGTGATAGTGGTATATTCTATCTTGTCATATACTCTCTAGAAGATTGTTTGCTAGACTGACCCAGTTATTCAGTGATACAGGTAGGTTGTCACAGACACTGGAGTATTTACATTGCTAAATTGCCTTAGGTAGTCATTGATAGAAGTATTACTTGTCAGGTTTTCTCAGCCACCATACAAGGTAGCATCTACTAGGTTGCTGAGATATTTGATAATGTACGATGTTATCAGGTTCTCTGAAATATCATATGGAGGCAGCTGCTTCCTAGGCTTCCAATTTCCAGAGTTAAAAACTCAGTTCTGTAAGTTCTAGCAAAATGTACAAACACCTCTTTTGATAAGTATTTTAATGTACAGGAAATTTGTTTGCAATTTTGAAAGAATATAGTCACACAAAATTAAAAGTGTTCAGTATTTTATTGTTTAATATTTTTTGTGTTTATTTATATGTATTTTTTTCTTGTAGGAATTTGCTTTGGATGGTTTGGTCAACATTGTTGGAGGTTGTTGTGGGACTACACCTGCACATATCAGGTAATTTAAGGTAGAGTGTAGATAAAGACGTATGTTACATTCTTGCATTCACAGAACAGAATTTTTTCCATTGAATGTAACATGTTTTTAGTTTTTAATCCTAGTAAATAACATCTTGAAATGTCCACACTTGTTTTTTTTATTTATGTATGTATGTATTTACTTATTTATGTATGTATCCCTCTGTACACCTGATGTTAGCCAAAAGTCCTCATTACAGTGTGTGAACATTTTAGAATGTGTGAAAATCTTTTAAGAAAGTTTATTTTAGGTCTTTTTCATGTAAAATGATATCCCTTGGTAGAGTTGTCTTTTTGTTACTGCTTCTTACAGTTGGTGTATTGCTGTGATGTTTACATTTTAAAAATTATATTTTCCCTAGTGCGAACTTTTTGCTGCTCTATTATTGATTATTTAAAGGTATGGGTCAATCAGATGTGACTGTCTAGTCATTTTTGAATTACTTGTTAATGGGAATAGAAAGGGATTGATTCAGATTTAGTCATTTTAGCTACTGCTTGAGAAAAAGTAGTAGCTGATAAAGAAGCATGATCAGTTCAACAATGTACATGAAATTAGAAAAGAAAGGTCCAAAGTGATATAATTGCAGACAAAAATAATTGTCAAATATTTGTTCTGTACTTTTGACAAATGGAAAAATTTTGCATACGGCCTCTCATAATTCACAGTGTAAAATTGCTGTGAGCCACATTGCTATTAATATACCATATAAGCACTAAATATCACACTACCAACCCACCCTGCTATAGCAATACTTGCATCAGAAAGAGGCATACAGTAAAATAAGTTGTATCAGAAAGAGGCACGCAGTAAAATAAGTCGTACAGTTTGGTGACGGGGAAAAGCCATTGAGCAGTACTTAGAGTTGCTACCATACAGTGCTTATTTCTCTAATTTGGCACATGGCTAAGGTGCTGTCTAGGCAAACTCTGCATGTCCTTTTGTGCATCATTGGGGGATTATCCTGCCCTACAGAGATGCCAGTAGGTGAACTGATATCCAAACTGCCTGGGTGTGCTCCTGCATATGTGTATGTATGTATTTTGTACAGTGATGCATGTTTCTTGATGGCGCTGTCTCCAGCGTTTTCATGAGCCTGAGTAGGATAAAGCATGTATTGGAAGTGGTGAATGAACACAATGAGCGGAGGAAAGATAAAGGCAAAAGTAAAGAACCTAGAGCTTCACCTAGAGAAGAGAAGGATCATAGCAAAATTAAGGCTCAGCTGCTAGAAAGAACAGATAGTAGAACTGAACTTTGCAGTTTACAAGGTCGAATTCACTTAATGTGATGGTAGATAAATAAACAGCTGAATAAATTCTTCAATATTTAAATTATTTAGCTTGAGCAGAATAGTTTGAGGTAATAAGAGTCAGTGGTCACTGTACAAGAGTAGAGCTCAAATTCTGGATATGTCTTGTGGTAAGGCATTTACCCAACAGAGCATGAACTTGGTGAAAAGTTTCTGTTCATCTGTTGCTTCCAGTGGGTGAGATGTTAAAAGTTTAAGTACTGGGGGAGAATGAGGTAATTAGTGGTGGTGGGGTGGGGTGTACACATGTGGATATGTGTGTGTATGTATGCAGAGGGATGAGTTTCTTCACGTGTGTGTTACCTCCAGTCCCCCCCAGACTACTGAGCGAGTCCTGCAGTACTGGGGGGAACACTAGGCACCAGGGATACTCTTTAAAGCATGCCATAAAGACACTGAAAAATATAACAAAACAAAGTTCCAGCATGAAAGACATAGGGAGGGGGGAACACTTGACACCAAGAATGCTCTTTGTATTGTGCCCTAAAGGCACTTAAAGATGTAACAGGATAAAGTTGTGCAACACATACGATGTAAGGCACTTAAAGATGTAACAGGATAAAGTTGTGCAACACATACGATGTGGGTTGGGGGAGCACTAGACACCAGGGATACTCTTTCATATTTCCCAAAGTCTTTAAAAGAAAGTTAAAAGTAAGATCGGAGGCATGAGTTTCAAACCATCTACCCTCTGAACAAACCCAGTTCTTCACAGAGTTATTTCTCTGTGCCACCACTAGGCATCAGGGGTATTCTAAACAAATAGGTTCATAGGCTTATACTAGGCTAACGACCACTAGGGCCCTTATAAGCCTAGCTGTGTAACCCAAATGTAACCCACAAATTTGATTTATATAGAGAGGTGATTTACTGACTGCTTCTGTCCATAAGAGACAAAGGTGCCAGAGCAGGAGTGAATTTCTGATTACTCATCCATTGGTTCAAGTTGTGCTTAAATAGGGATAAGGGAGGAACTCTGCCTCACGTGGATGGGGAGCCTGTTCTAGAAAATGGGAATTCTCTGAGAAACATCTCTCTCTAATATCTCCTATTTATGTTGCAAGCAAAATTTAAGTCTTTTAGTTTAGTAGTTCTGACGCTGTTTGTTTTGCAGATGTGCAGAAGGTTCATCAAAACAAGGTCCACGGACGCCTTGTATGCCAGGCAAAGATCACCTCTCAGAAGTTTGTATGGTACCGAGTAAAGAGACTGGGCATTGAGGCAGTCAGCATTGAGCATTGTGTTTACTCCTTGCATCCTTTTTGTAAGGAACCTTTGTGGACATTGCAGTTGCTGCATGTGTTTGGTCAAGTGTATACCAAAGGGGGCATTATAATCTATGATGGATCTGATGAGGGCTGAGTACAGTGGTATTATGACCTTTCTGGATCTAGATGCCATGCCCTTACTTATAAGCTGAACAACATAGAAGGATTATCTTACTACTTTAGACGCACATTAGTCAAAGACGAGGTTACTGTCTGCATGAGTTTCCTGATCATTCAATAGTGAATCAACTTTTAGGGGTGTTTTTTTGATGATGTAGTTACATGGAGTGGCTGATTTCCCAAGAGGTACTGTAATGCATTTCTTGGTGTAGAGTTTTAAGTCAAGACTTTGCCACCAAGCATTTGTCTGTGTTAGTCCTTCCTGAAGGGTGCTTTTATCTTAGGGGAATTTAATGACTGCACCCAGTTTGCAATCATCTGTGAACTTGACTAGCCAGAGGCCTTTGACATTGGCTTTGACATCCGAAAGGTAGATGCCAAGGAGGAGTGGGCCTAGCACACAGCCCAGGGGACTCTACCAGTGACCCGCCTGTTTGTGGAGGTGGCCTCAATAATTCTGACTTCCTGGGCCCTATTAGTGAGCCATCTAACGATCCAGAATGTTATAAAGGGGTTTATACGTAGCTCTGTAAGTTTGTTGACAATGCCCGAGTGGGGTATTGTATCAAATGCTTTAGCCAGATCTGGGTAGACAGTATGCACTGTTTTCCCCCTCATGCATTGCCTTAGTGACCTTTTCAAAGAAGTCCACCACATTCAGTAAGCACAACTCTCCTTTGACAAAGCCAAACTGGGATGGATCCAGTATCTGGAGGTCTCTTATGTCCTTGTTGATAATTTCCATGTTCATTTTTTTCCATGGCTTTGCAAATAAGACTATTCAGACTAATGGGCCTGTAGTTTTCAGGATCTGTTGAAGGTCTTCCCTTATGAAAGCGGATGACCTTCCTAGTCTTCCATTCACGTGGCACAAAACCTGCTTTAAGACTGTAGTTAAATAATGACTCCAGGGATCCTGATAAGCTCTATTTTAAACTGTTCAGGAGGCATCTTGGGATGTTAATGGGATCCATTGAGACCATGTTCTTGTCTTTAGCAAGCCAGTACACGCCCCTAGGTATAGTTGGAGGGGTTATGTTTGAGCATATTTTTGGGGGGATGGTTGGGGGTGAGAAAGGGGGTAACGTTGGAACTGAATTTGTCCACTAGCAGGTTCACTGAATCACCAGACTCTGTGACTCTAGCACCATTAATCACCAGTTTAGCACATTGCTGTGTGCTGCCATTGAGGTTTCTGGCATAGCTGATGAAGGCCTTATGGTTATGTTTCACTTGGGAGGCTATCTTAACCTCAAAGTTGGTTTGCTTGACCTAATTAACCCTCTTAATTGCCTATTTAGTTTGATGAGAGAGTTTTTATCTTTATGGGAATTACCCTTCCTGATTTTTTGCCATATTTTTTTCCTTTTGTTGTATATCCTGTTTAAATTGGGATGCAGTCCTGTTTAAATTGGGATGCCACCAGGGCAGTTTGTTTCTGGGGCTAGTCCTGGGCTCGCTTCTGGTAGGTACAGCAGCCTCAGTGCAGCCATTTACATGGTTGTACAGAATTTCTGAGAATAATTTAGCACAGGTTGTGGGGTTTTTTCGGCATTTGGAGGGGGGCATTAAATTGTGACAAACCATCATTCAGTAAAAGGTGATTTTCCTTGGAATAGTTCCTACCGTTTACGGTTTTAATAGGGTTATGGAGTTGATTTTCATTTCAAAGGAAGCAACTTTATGGTTGGACCTTACCAGGGAGAATGAGACATTGTGGGGGTGCAGCATTCTCTCATATTTCTGAGTATGAGGTCCAGTATGTTGGAGCCTCTAGTGGGCGTTTAGTCAGGAGTGTTTGTATTTACAAAGTTTCGATGTCTCTGTACTTGTAGATTTGAGGCCATGTAGGATTCATAGTCTATAGAGGGGTAATTAAAGTCTGCCATGAGTAAGGTGTTAGGTTGGACGGTAAGCATCTCCAAGTGTGTATTGTGAGATTCTTGAGACAAGGACTGGCTAGGATATGATACATTAGTTTGTCTGTGTTGATCTGCATGTGGAGGAACTCCATAATATCATCCTGTTTTACCACCTTAGAGGTATTCTTGTTATTGATGTATGTGGAGACACCTCCATCTTTAGCCCTTGCTTGTGCAGCTGCTGGTCTAAAAGTGTGTAAAGCATTGAAACCTTGCACTGCCGGGGTACTGTCTGCCATTTTAAACTCTATCTCTGTAAATATTATCAAGTGTGAGGAAGGCTTGACGGGAGTTTAGTCTTTTATTAGGCTCCTAGCATTGAGCAGTAACACCTTGAGGTTCAGCTGAGTTGGTTTTGCTATGTCAGTAGGTTTATCTGTTTGGCATTGCCTAAAAAGGGCAGTATGGGAGTGGATACAATTTTAGCCAGTATTCGAAAGGCTAGAGTGGAAAGGTGCAAACTATCCTTGCCAGAGTACCATGGTTTGTTAATCATGTCCTTCCAACGTGACTAATATTGGATCTCATTAGAATGACATCAGAAAGACCGTCTGTTGTTGAAATCAGTCATTTTTTGCTCCTGTTGTGGCATCATCCTTGGTAATGGTAATATATTGCTCAGACCTAGGCTTATACCAGCTTGAGACACACTTATCTTACATTGCATTATTCACGGAACTACAGTATAAAAGGTAACATCAGGATCATTCTAAAAATATCACTTGGACTTGCATAAAAAATAAATAGAGCAACAGGTCAAGCATCATGAAGCACTTTACAAACAAGAAGAGTGAAACGCTAAGCGTCTGGCATTAGGAATTGATTGTGATGATTATTTTATGGGGACAGTGCTAAAAATAAGAGACAGTGGGGATGTTTTGTCAACTTAGAGACAGTTAAGAGATGTGTGTGTATGTGTGTGTGTGTATGGGATAGTGAGTGGGGAGTGGCTATGGCTTTACCAGAAGTGAAGTTATTCATTGATGCGCATCCTAATTTTGTTTTTAAAAATTGTTCAAGCCTGAAACATAGCTAATGCTATAAGGAGGTAGAAGAAGAAAGGTATCTATTAATAAGCTGGGTACCTTTCCATGTTATAATTGCTCTTGCTGTAACAGCATCTATTTAGAAAACAAATGTATACATGCAGTAACAGGGGAAAGGTTTAGATTTAAATGTTTGGCAACTTGTAATACCATATAAATATTATATATATGGCAGCATGAAAACAGTGTACAAGTTTTTACTTGGGAAAATCCACAAAGAAACTTAAAGACTGTGTTATAGAGCACTGGTCTGATATGAGAAGATCCAGTCAAACTAATGAATTAGCCAGGCATATGCTAGAGAGTGGTACTGATTGAGAGTGTATGTTTAGAGTTATTGGAACTATATCTAGTAGTGTAAGAGGAGGTGATATAAATAACAAAGTAGAATTAACTGAGTATAAATGAATTATTAGATTGAGAGCTGATGTACTACCAGGAATAAATGTGAGTGTAAGCTTGAAACAGGTGTTGAAATATAAACAGATGAATCTTAAATAATATAAATATATATTCACTGCATGTTGTTTTAAGAAATGATTCTTTATACATAAGTCTTTTTACATGTATTTTTATGTTTTTTTTTTTTTTTTATTGTTTATACTTTTTTAAAAAGGCTCATATATTGACTTGGGATAGGTATGCTGTATAACATGATTAATTTAAATTAATTATATAATGCAATGTTTGAATTTTCACTGTGAAACACTGATGTAGGATTTTTTTTTTTATCTGAAAGCTTTGTTATTGTTTAAATGGTTATTTGGCATTGCAGAGTTCATGGTTTTGTTTTGCTTGTATTGATTTGTTTATTCAGTCACTCTGCTTTGCTAATATTTTTATCTTGTTTTCTTATGTGTTTTTTCTTGGTGGATAAATTGCAGACGCTAACTTATTATGACACAGCCACCTACAGAAATTCAGTTGGATAAAGTCATTCAAGGATCGAACCTGTCCTTACTTGAATTAATTATGGTATGGAATAACCCTTTGCTCTCCCAATTAAGCATTAAAATATCTAAGAATATATCTCCTGCTCCTTCTCAATATTTAATTGACTTTTTTTTCAACATCTATCAGCCTCTTGGAACATAAAGTGCAAGTGTTTAAGTGCTTGCAATGACAGAGGTTTAGCTTTGCTGCCTGTATCAAACTAGGTGTAGTTCCAAGAGGACTGAGAATTTTAAAGATGCCCTTGTACAGGAATACATATCCCGACTTGCTTAAAAAATGGAAGGAGTTGAATTTAAAGCTCAGCATCGACTATATGGATTTAGTAAAACATTTTTTTTATTAAGATAGAAGTAGAATTGCAGGAAGAGATTAATAAGCTTGAAGGGGAGATTTCCTTGTCACCATCTTTTAAGAACTATACTTCTATGTATAATCAGATGCTTAACAGACTGGCAATTTATGACCATCATCATGAGATGATCAAAAAATTGTAAATTGGCAAGGAACATAAGAGACTTCCAATTAAGCAGTATTTTCTCATGACCTAGTGGGGATGAGCAGAACCAGGAAGTGAAAAAGAACAACTTAACACAAGGCTCAGTGTATGAGCTGGACATTATAACCTTTTCAGAAGTTCCAACTCTTCTGAAAGTGCTCTTCTTTTACAAAATGAAAGCTCAGTGTCAAACTCTAAGTGTAATATTGAAGCAGTCTCTTTGAATACAATTATAAACGATTCCGTTGCCATGCCAATGTATGCAAATATAGCTGCCAAATCAATGAGTAGATTCGAGGATTTTCGGAGAGCTTCGTCGGTAGTTCGCTCCCAGCTACCAGAGGAAATAGTAAGGCAAAATCGGGATATATCCAGAGGCTGATCATTAAGAAGAGCAAGTGGAAGAAGAAGATATGATCAGCCAGTGACTTGCAGTCGGTCAACTCACCACAAATAGACTCTGGTTCTGTAATTAATTTGTCATCATTGGTATTAACTCCACTGAATATTTCACTGTTGAACAAAAGAATGAAGTTTATTCCTTCCAATACTGATACTATCGTGAAAGCATTTACGGATTTGAAACTATTTGTAAGAGATTTAAGCTTAAAATTAATTTTTAAAGATTCACCTTCTAATAACATGCAGGTATGTAAGAAATCTAGTTTATTTGTTCCAATAAGTAATCCAGTGATACAAATGTTCCACAATATTTGTGAACAGCAGTTGTAAATTATGCGAGTAGAATGACAAGAAGAAAACATATAACTTATCTAAAGATGAACATAATGCTTTGATTAATTTACAGAATAATAATATCATAATTAAGCAGGTGGACAAAGGTTGGTCAATAGTAGTGATGAATAAGGAAGATATATGAATGAATTTGTATCCACTGATGCTACCTTTAAGGTAATTGCTAAGGTTGATGTTTCTAACTTAATAAGTAATATTAATATATGTATATATGAGCTTCAATTAATGAATGATATTACTATTGATTTATTCAGTTATTTTACTATACCTTGCCCAGTGATTCCTGCACTTTATGGCTTACCAAAAGTTCATAAGAGTTTGTCCCATCCCCCAGTGAAACCAATTGTTTCAGGAAGGGGATGAGCAACAGAGTTTCTCATTCATGTAAAAAGTTATATTTGTGATACAGAAGACTTTCTTAAACAACTGTCTGACTGGTATAATAATAGAAGATATACGAGTCATATTTATACCTCTAGATATAAAATAGTTTTCACTGTTATTCGCAATTCTTATGGGATTGAAGCCATATGAGAGCTTTTGTGTGAAATAAGGCCTTTTCGAAGTAGAAAGATAGAAATGATCTATGAAATGTTAGAACTGGATTTAGAAAACAATGCATTTATTTTTAATGAACAAATTTACCATCAGTTAGTTGGTGTGGCGATGGGTGCACCCATCGCAAACAGATATGGTAACCTTACTGCACGAAAATGGGAGGAACAGTATATATTTAATAATGCTAATCAGTTTTCTTATAATATTTCCTTTTATAAAAGATTTGTGGATGAAGTACTTCTCCTATGGGAGGGAAATGAATATGAATTAATCAAGTTTGTTGAATTTTTAAATACAACCAGTGACTTTTTAGAATTTAAGATGAATAAGTTTGAGAATGAGGTCAGCTTTCTTAATATGTTGATACGTTATGGTGGTGTTAACTTGCATACTAGTATTTTTAAAAAAGAAGTTCATATGAATCGGTATCTCCACAATCATAGCATGCATCTGAGGTATACCTTTAATGGCATTATTAAAAGACAATTTTTGGATGCTAGTAGGCTGAACACAAATGACAGGAAATTTATAGAGCAGATAGATGAGATGTCATCAGAGTTCAGTGAGAGAGGATATAATCCAGATATGTTGAACTTTAAAAAGCAAACAATAACTGATAGAAGAGGTAAGACTAAACCATATTTTTTGCAGTGAGATAAACAGGAGGGTATAGAGAATAATAACCAGAAAAAGGTTTGTTACTTGACTGCTTTTAATGTTCATATGGAATCTGTTAACAAATTATTTCTAATAATTGGCCAATTCTTCAGGCTTTACCAGAAGCTAAGTTATTTATTGATGAGCATCCTAATTTTGTTTTTAAAAATTGTTCAAGCCTGAAAGATCGATTAAGCTATAAGGATATGAACTCTACAAACAGAAATGTATCCATTAATAAGTTGGGTACCTTTCATAGGTAGGTACTAGGTTATCGGCCCAAGGGCCTACGTAAGCCTAGCCAACAAGGTTCCCTGGCTTACGTCACCCAAGAAAGTTATTTTCCTGTGCCACTGTCGAGCAGAGACACAGAAGTGATCCCGGGGTGTATTTCCTATTTCCCATCCACTCATCAAGATTTTTCTTGAAGAGTGCTAATGAAGAACTTTGCTTGACATAGATTGGTAGCCTGTTCCAGAGTATGGGAAGTCTCTGGGACAGGAATCTATCCCTCCAGCATGTCCTGTTTATTGTGGTGACAAAGTTTAGGTCCCTAGAGCGTGTAGCTCGAAGGGATTGGGATTTCTTTAGGTGTAGCATGCCCAACAGCTCTGGGTTTCACATAGCTTTATATGTTAGACAGAGATCACCTTGGAGTAGGCGTTATGCTATGGAGTAAAGCTGGAGTTTTTTGAGGCGGTCAGTGTAGGGCATTTGTTTGAGACCAGTAATCCCCTTTGTGAGGTACTTCTGTGGTCTTTCCAGCTGCTGCAGATGTCTTGTGAGGTACATTCCAAAAGGGGCATTGTACTCTATAATGGGTCTAATGAGTGTCGAGTAGAGGGGAACAATGACCTCTTTTTTTCCTGGATGAGAACCCTTTTATGATGAGGTGTGCCACGTAGAAGGACTTCCTGACTAATGTGACTATCAAAGGAGAAACTACTGTCCACCTGGGTCCCAAGGTCTCTTATCACACATTAGGTGTTAAGTAGATTGCTGCCTACGTGGTAATTCATGGATACAGAGTTTTTACCAAAGGGGATGACACTGCACTTTTTGGCATTGAGCTTAATATATTGCTCTTGCTGTAACAGTGTCTGTTTAGAAAATGAATTTATGCATCCAGTAACAGGAGAAAGGTTTAGATTTAAATGTTTGGCAACCTGTAATACCATAAATATTATATATCTGGAAACATGCAAACGCTGTACAAGTTTCTATGTGGGAAAATCCACAAGGAAACTTAAAGACCGTATTATAGAGCACTGGTCTGATATGAGAAGATCCATTCATACTAATGCATTAGCCAGGTATATGTTAGAGAATGGTACTGATCAAGAGTGTATGTTTAGAGTTACTGAGACTGTATCTGTAGAATTAACTGAGTATAGATGGATTGTTAGATTGAGAGCTGATGTACGACCAGGAATAAATGTGAGTGCAAGCTTGAAACCGGTGCTGAAATACTATAAATATATATTTAGTGTATGTTGTTTTAAGAAATTATTGTTTATACATAAGTGTTTTACATGTATTTTTTTATTTTTTATACTTTTTTAAAGAGGCACATATATTGACTTGGTATAGGTTTGCTGTGTACATGATTAGTTTAAATTAATTATGTAATGAGATGTTTGAGTTTTTACTGTGCAGCACTGATGGATTGTTTTTTATCCGAAAGCTTTGTTATTGATTAAGCAGTTATTGAGCATTGCAGAGTTCGATTTGGCATTGTAGATTTTGTGGTTTTATTTTGTTAGTCAAGAAAAGTCTCATCCAACAAATATAAAAAAAAACTAGTATAAAAATATATTTTATAATGCAGTTGTTTATTTAACAAATATGTTATTATAATGTGCAACTAAATTCCATAAAACATTTGCAGTATTAGTAGATGATGGTACATTGTTAATATATACTTCTATTACAAGAAATGCAAAATGGCTGTCTTTGGTTGCAGACTATACTTTTTCAACTTTGTGTTTACTCCTCTGCAGTGTTTCAGGCTAAAGCTTCCAGCTACATTAATGTAATCTCTACAGATTGCTATTCTCTCTAGTCTCTACCGTGTCTGTCTGGCTGAATGAACAGTAAACTATCACTCTGTCTACTGCTTTGGGAGTGAGCGTCCAGAAAGTCTTTTGCAGTTTGACTACACTGATGTTGGAGCAAAGACCACAGGATCTTATGTGTACCTGCTTAGAATGAATTGGGAGAGAGTATCATATCTTAAGGAGGAACTCAGACAATCATTTGGCGGAAGTTCTGTTTGGCCATCTATCTCAGGACTTGATGGATGGCTCCTTTAAGATAAAACAAACCCTCACCATAGTGGAGGATCTTTGATCTCCCTTCAGCCTTCTCTGCTTCTTCCATTTAAAGGCCCTGCTCACCTGAAAAGAATAGGGGATTTTCTTTGTGGCAAATGAATGCCTTTGTCCCCCCACTGCCTTTCTGGTTTAGTCATTCAAGTGGGCAACCCCACTGGCATGACAGTTGCAGTCCTGTGGTGTAGGTGTGCCATTGGGAATTGTGGGGTGCAGTCATAAAGGACCAGTGATTGTGGATAAGAACACATTTAGTTGTTTCTTAAGAGTTTTCAGGTTCTCCCCCAGAAAGTACTCTTTTAAGAAACCAAAGATTCCCATCAGTGCTCTTAGGATAGACTCAGATTCTACTCCTAAATGGAAACTTTGAGGCATCCCCTCCTTCATAATGAAAACAGGGTGGTTCTGTAGACTATTTCTGATTCTGAAAGGGGCAGATGATTTATTTTTTCCTTGTGGACCTCAGTGAATTTTGGCAGCACCATCAGATTCTACTTGGTGACTATCCTGAGAATCATGCCCCTGTTTCCACAAGTCAACTTTATTGTCCTTTTAGATATGATGAATGCTTTTTTGGCATTTAAGAGTCATTTGCTAGACTCTGGGCAGATACTACTTCCAGTATAATTGGATGCTGGTTAGGCTTTACTTTATGCCCATATTGTTCACCATTGTTTTGGCTGTGGTAGTCAAAGCCTTGAAAGAAAAGGATCTCTGTCTGTTTTTCTCGCTGGATGACTGGATTCTAGTGGCTCCATCAAGATACTTGCTGATTACAGACCTTGAAGTGAGGGATTTTATGATTGCAGTTCTTGAGGAGTGTCTTAAATTGGAAGAAGTTGTGCCTGCAGAGGGAGCCCAAGAAATTGTACATTTGACAGTCTGATTGACTCCATAGCAGGTCCAAACTGAGATGCATCTTCTAGGCTTGATGACCTCCATGAACTTTATTCTGCTGTTTGCAAAATGTGGGAGAAGGTGATGCCATGCACTGCAATGTCAGTAGTTGTAGAGCTACAGTTTGCCTGCAGATCCTCTTGTCTCAAATTCCTTATGTCAGTTGCTGCAGTTGTGAGCAGTCTCCAGTAATCTGCAAATGAGTTTCTCATTTCTGTAGCCAGACCCATCACTTATAGTTTGCTGACATGGATCACAGAATGTAGCCTTCATGTAGAAGTAGATGCACACAATCAACTGGAGCAACATCCCTGCCATCATGATGCATGCAGAGTCCCTCCTAATGCAGTCTGACAGCTAGCCTGTTGTGTGGTACCTTAACAAGCAAAAGGTTACATGGTAGTAGCCCTTTGCAGAGAGACCACATGTGTTTGGAATAAAACAGAGAGCTCTGACAAATTCCTTGAGCTACTCATCCAGTCCTGTCCTTACGTTACTGATTTATGATCCATTTTTGGATCAGATTTGCTAGAAACTGGGCACTTTAGAGACTGAGTGTTAAATGCTCAGAATATAGTGGCCTCCTGTTATGCTTGGTACCACAGAAGAAGAGGGAGTTTCAAATGGACAGTCTCCTTTCAATGGCAGTTGAAAGCAACCCACCCATTATTTATACTGGTTCCAAAGCTCATTGCAAAGTTTAGGAATGAAAGACCAAAGCTATTCCTTGTTGTCCTTTGATGACCAGTGTATGTGTGGCTTCACACTGTGAGATCCTTGGAAATGCAGGAAAGTGTCTTGTTCTACTCAAGGGGTAACCCATGATTGTATTGATAGGCTTCCCTATTTTAGAGTCTAATTTCTGTTTCAGACCAACTTGTCCATTGGAAGCTTTTGGAAGGAGAATTAACTGTAGACTCATTTAAGGACCTGGGTATATAGAAGATACAGCTGTGAGTTTTTCTAATCATATCAACCAATTGGTTAATGATAGTTATAGAACTACACATTGTATAAAAAATGTATAAAGTCTAGGAAATCAGAAATGATGAAGTCATTGTTTGTTAGTTACATTAGATCCCAACTTGAGTATGGAATAACAGTATGGAAACCTTATAATAAAACAAGCATGAGTAAACTGGAAAGAGTACAGTGGAAATATACCAAAGGTATCCACGGATGTGAAAATTGAAGTTGTTTTGGAAGACTAAAATATCTGAACTTGTACAGTGTCTCTTATAGATATCTAAGAGGAGATTGTGGTATATAGGGCATTTAGAGACAACTACCTCTAGGAATGTTTGGGGGTTTCAAAACGTAGTAGAGAATCTACAGAAAACCTATGTAGCAGATTATATAGGAATGAGAAGTGTACTAATTGGTTCTCTGAGAGAGCAGATGAGATGTGGAACAGACTACCAGATTATACTAAAGCAAGCACAAGTTTAGATATTTTCTAAGAACAGCCTGGACACTTATTATGGGAACAAGTGATCTGAAGTAGTTTACTTCATTTGGTCTTCAACCTGTGGGTACCGTATCTGTATCGGATCTGAGCTGGCAAATTCACTAGCATCTGCTCTGAGCTCCAAGCGCCTCCCCTTATCCATAATACACCTCCACTACCTTCCAACCCCAAGATCTTATTTGCCACAGCTTGCCTGAAACATAGTGATCTCCTGAGCTCCGAGTTAGTGAGTGGGTTTTTGCTTATTAAGCAGCCTTTTCTTAAATTTTTGAGTGTTAGGTGTTTAGTGTAGGTTCTCACTCCTCCTCCCCTCTCTGATGCGTCATGTATTAGAAATGTTCCTAATAGTTTAAGTGTTAATTTGTTAGGGTGTATTGCTCCCCCCCCTCAGTGTTCTGTGTGCCTTGAGTGTGTGGTGAGTGGGTCTGAGTTGGGAACAGGTATTTTTTTTCTCCCTTTCCTTCTCTTGTGTGACTTTTTCCTTGTGTAGAGACATGGCTGACCCCAAGCCTGTTCTCAAAAGGTGCACTGAGTGTGGCCACACATTGTCTCCTGCAGATGCCACACTCTTTGTGTTATGTATTTGGGCGTTCCCTATTTGAGTACTGACTGTACTATTTGCTCGGGTTTTAACCCACTCGCTATTAAGGACAGGAAGGCTAAGTTGGCCCTAAAAGGCCTTCTACCCACTTCTGAGATGGCTGCCTCCTCCACTGCTTCAGTCACAGTGGCTGCTGTGGCTGCCTATCCTTCCTCTCTTGCCCTTGCTTCTCCTCCCTCCCAGGCTGGGACTCAACCTCCCATTTCTAAGCCTGTGGAAGTGGAGCACAGAAGGGGTAGAGAGAAGGAGAGAGCACACAAATGTGACAAGCACAAAGCAGAGAAATGCAAGAGGTCTCTGGACCTTCCTTTTACTCCCACCAAAAGTCAGGCTAGGATCCGTGACTCCCCTCTGCTCCGATCTCTGAGATTTTCTCCGGAGCTGGAGGAGACATGTCCCCCATCTAGGACCTCGGTTCCTCGATCCCACCAGGTCAGACTCTGTGGCCTCGTTGAGATCCACGCGTAGCTTATCAGAAGTTGAAATAGATAAAATGATGAGGTTCATTCGTACTCAGATCCAGATGGGGGTCTTGCCCAGCCCCCTCTACTTCTGGTGGGAGGAGCTCGCATCCTTTTTTCACACTAGTTTCTCCTTCTTCAATCCGTCCATCGGGTTCAGAGTACTTGCATCCGAGGATGGCCTTAGTCAGGGGGTCGGCACTGACGGTACCTGTCTCCTCAATGCCAGTAGCTGCCTGGAGCGTGTTGGATCCAACCAGTTTGGATCTGAGTGGCTCTCAGAGCTGGAGCTTGGGTGTCAAATCCAAGGGAGCGGAACTTCTTTCGTTGGCTCCGGCATTGTCGGGCCAAGTTCCCTCCCTCTGAGCTCCGTCCACTTCTGGCCCGGCTCCGATTCTCGCATCAGATCCGGGGAGAGCGGTTTCCTTAATAGTATCCCAGGAGGCTCATTCTCCCTCAGCGTTCGACGTGGTAGAAAGGGTTCTCTCCACTGGATCGAGACCCTCGACTATTTCCTTAGATTCCTCCCTGACTCCCTCAGTTCTGTCTACGAAACCCATCATTTTGCCAGAAGGACAGCCCGTGCTCGAGGAGCCCCAGGCAGTTCCCCCTGTGGAACAAGTGGCTTGCGAGTTCCCCCTGGAGAGCCCCACCGGAGAAATGCCTTGCAAGCATACATGTAAGAGGAGGCACTTGGACTCCCCCAAGTCCCTCACAGAGGACACTGATTTGGATGATGGGGAAGGTTCCCCCAGGTCACTTCCCGAGGATGTCTCCTTTGGAGACATCATGGAAATCCTACGCCAGTGGGAAGGTTGGTCCACCCCAAACCTTCTTCTGATGAATCCATGTTCCTGGAGGCTTTCGGCATGGACCCATCTACTTCCGGGGTGTCCCCTTCTACAGATCCCCTGGTGGACCTCGTCACCTCGCGGGCCTGGAAGGAGCCAGACACCGTGGAACCAGTCCCCAAATGTCCGGACAAGATCTTGAGTCCACCATCAGACCAGCATGGAACAAGGGCTCCCCCGTAGATGCTATGGTGGTAGCAGCAGCCACAAAAAGGGAACTAACCCAAGAGAGTTCCTCGGTTCATCCCCCTGACCCGAGATTCTTGGATGATGGACCTCTTAGGGAAGCGTGTTTATGCGTCAGCGACCTTTTCCATCAGGGTGCTGAACAACTTGGCCCACGTCACGAGGCTCCAGCATGACCTGGTCAAGGAACTGGCTGAGTCTCTCCCTAAGTCCATGTCGCAGGAGGACAGAGACACGTTCTCTGTGAGGATGGCCACTTCAAAAGCAGTCTCCAGTATGTCCATGCGACTCCTTTCACATGCTACCGAAGGAGCGGCTTGGGTGGCTGGGTCCAGCGTGCACATGAGGCGCAACACCTGGCTCAGACTATGTCAGTTTTTGGAACCTTTCAAGGCATCTTTTGCCAACGCCCCTTATGACGGCTCTACTCTTTTTGATAAAACCGTCAAAGAGACTTTGGTACAGAGTGAAAAAGACGGGAAGACACTGTCTGCCATCGGAATCTGCTTCTCGAACCCTCAAAGATCTTTTTCCCGGAATTAGAGAGGGTAAAAGAAGATGTGGTTCTGGAAGTCACAGTATTCTCGGGACACTCCGGGCTCTTCTTCCCCCAGAGGCAGAGGGGGACAGGATAGATGCCGGCCCAGACAGGCCCGGACAGCAACCCTGAGGGATTGTCTGACTGCTCTACTCTGGAGGCAGTCGGGGGTCGATTGTCGTTGCACCTAACGGCATGGAAGTCCGTAACATCAGACTGCTGGGTGCTTCAGGTCATATCCAGAGGATATTCTATCCCCTTTGTGGTTCCTCTCAAACCTCCCAAACACCTTCCGGACGTACCACCCACACAAAGGGAGGCAGCAGCACTGGAAATCTCCAAGCTGCTAGAGAAATGAGCCATCAAACCCGTCCCACCAGATCAGTCTGGATCGGGCATCTACTCCAGGTTCTTTTTGGTGCCAAAGAAACGGGGGACTTAAGGCCCATTCTCATCCAATCTACCCTGAACCTGTCAGTTGCCAAAGAAAAATTCTGGGTTGTCACATTACAGTCCATCATGCCGTACCTGCAAGAGAGTGACTGGATGTGCTCATTAGACCTCCAGGATGCCTACTGTCACATAAAGATGCACAGAAGCTCCAGGAGGTTCCTCCACTTTCGGCTAGGAGTCAGTCATTACCAATTTTGAGCCCTACCCTTTGGTCTCACCACAGCCCCCAGGGTGTTTACCAAAGTGATGGCGGTAGTAGCGGCTCACCTGAGGCTTCAGAGGATTCAGTTGTTTCCGTACCTGGGCGATTGGATCCTCACTGCTCCCACCAGGCGTCTACTTTCTCAAACCAGAGATTATTTCTTAAAGCTTGCTCTTCAATTGGGGATTACAATCAATGCATCCAAATCACTTCTAAATCCTGTCCAGTTGATAGACTACATTGGGGCAAGGATAGACACACTACAGTGTAAAATCTTCCTGACCCCAGAGAGAGTGCAAAACCTGAGGATGCATGTCTCCCTGATCTACCATTCTCATCTTCCCTTGGCAGAATCTGTGCTGAGGGCCTTAGGTTCAATGGCAGCGACCATAACGCTTCTTCCGTGCGCCCTTTTACACATGTGAGTACTACAGTGGATACTAGCGGTACAATGGTCCCTGTTGGATCTTCCATTATCATATCCAATACACCTCAGTCGAGTCTGCAGGTCATCCCTTCTGTGGTGGATGTACTCTCTGGAAATTTTGGAGGAATGACCTTTTTTTCCAGCCGCTGTCCAAGCCACAGTGACCACAGATGCCTCCCAACTTGAGTGGGGGGGGGGGCATTGTTTGGGCAGGACAGTTCAAGGCCTGTGGTCCCCTGTCGAGACCAGTTTGCACATAAATGTTCTGGAGATGAGGGCGGTCTTTTTGGTGTTGCAGGCCCTTCATGCCTTTCTTCCACTGGAAACCATTGCAATTCAGTCAGACAACATGTCAGTGGTATGGTACGTCAACAAACAAAGAGGGAACAGATCGTACCCACTTTGTCGAGAGGCCATGAGAGTGTGGGAATGGGCAATCTCCACCGGTCACTTTCTTATAGCAATGCACATTCCGGGACGGTCCAACATTCTAGCGGACAGGTTAAGTCGGACTATTCTTATGCCTTACGTGTAGTCTCTGAATCATTCAGTAGCAGAGCAGATCTTTCTGGAGTGGGGGTCAGCCTTGCTGCGATCTCTTTTCATCTCCTTCCAACGCGAAGTGCAGTGAGTTTTTCACTCTGAACCCCCTGCCGGGGGAGTCCCCCAGAGATGCTCTAGTTCATACTTGGCCTCCCGGTCTTCTGTATGCTTACCCTTTAGTACCTCTTATTCCGAGGGTTCTACAGAAAGCTTGTTGACTGGAGAGCAAAGTGATCCTCATTGCCCCATTTTGGCCTCACGAGGTATGGTTTCCCTTCCTTTGGTCTCATCTTCTAGCTCCACCTTGGATCTTGGATCCTAGTCAGGATCTTATTTCACACCCATCGAGGGTTCATCATCCGAACCTAGACAGTCTGACGCTCACAGCTTGGCTGATCAAGTTCCCATGATTGCCAGGACTCCTGGATTATCCTCTTCAGTCAGGTCTATTCTGGTGGCAGCTCATAAGTCTTCCACCAGGAAGATTTACCGCAGCAAATGGAAAAGTTTTTCTTTTTGGGCTTCTCAAAGGAGTTTAGATCCCTTCACGGCTTCTATTTCTGTCATTCTCGACTTCCTAGCCCATATTTTTCATCAAGGAGCAAGCTCTTTTACTATCAAAGTTCAATTAGATGCCATCTCTCATTTTCACATGGGTGAGAATTCTGCCTCCCTGGCCTCTTCCAGACTGTGTAAAGCCTTTATTAAAGGTACTTTTCTGTTACGCCCCCTAGTCAATGACCCTGTTCCTCCATGGGACCTTACTATGGTTCTTCAAGCTTTGGTCGCTCCGCCTTTTGAACCAGCTGCAACTACAGATCTTAAGTTTTTGTCTTGGAAAACAGAATTCCTGGTAGCTATCACCTCTGCTAAAAGGGTTTCAGAACTGCAAGCTTTGTCCATTAAAGTTCCATATATGATTTTCCATAAAGATAGGGTTTCCCTTCGGACCAATCCATCCTTTCTTCCTAAGGTTGCATCACAAGTTAAAATCAATCAGACCTTTAACTTACCTGTTTTCTTTCCAAATTTTGCTAACAAAATGGAATACAAACTCCACTTGTTGGATGTTCATAGAGGGTTACGATTTTATTTACACAGGACTAAAAACTTTCGTAAATCTGATCAATTGTTTGTGTCCTTCTCTAAACCCTTTTTGGATAAACCTATCTCCAAGGTCACTATTGCTAGGTGGATTTCCTTGTGCATCCTTCAGGTCTGTAAGGATAAAGGTGTGTCTCCTCCGGGTCAGGTGAAAGCTCATTCCACTAAGTCAATGGCTACTTCTGTGGCCTTTTGTCTAGAGTCTCATTGGATGATATTTGTTCTGCAGCTACTTGGTCCTCCTCTCATACCTTTATTTCTCACTACAAATTGGATTTGACTTCTAGATGGAGTGCATCCTTTGATTCCACAGTGCTCCGGAATATCCTTCCATGAGGGCCACCCAGGAGTTTAGTAGCTGGGGACTCTGTCCCACAGGTTGAAGACCAAAAGAAGTAAACTACTTCAGATAAAGAAGTTATGTACTCACCATAACGTTCCATCTGAGTAGCTCTACTTCATTTGTCTTCAACCGTCCCTCCCTCCTTCCCCCTGTCCTTATCATATGAACAGCCAGATGGCTGCAGTTTTAGGTCATAAAGTATTCTTCAGGTTGGGTTCTCAGTATAAGGGTCAGCAAATTCAATCTGGGGGTTGGAAAGTAGTGGAAGTGTATTATGGGTAAGGGGAGGAGATTGAAGCTGGGAGCAGATGCTAGTGAATTTGCTGGCTTGGATCCAATATGGATATGGTACCCACAGGTTGAAGACAAATGAAGTAGAACTACTC
Source organism: Protopterus annectens (assembly GCF_019279795.1). Classification (NCBI taxonomy): domain Eukaryota; kingdom Metazoa; phylum Chordata; order Ceratodontiformes; family Protopteridae; genus Protopterus; species Protopterus annectens. The sequence continues at coordinate 827,930,007 of NC_056727.1, read as the reverse complement.
AGATGGAATGTGATGGTGAGTACATAGCTTCTTTTTTTGTTATACTGGCAAGCTAGAAGGGCATTAATGTCCATGCTTGAAATATGTGTATGTATGTAGAATTAATTGTTGCTGCCAGGGTCCATTCCACCAAACAGACATCCTTATTCTGCCAAGTGGAAGATGTTCTTCTTTTGGGCAGAGTAGTACCCATTACTGCTACATTTGGTAAGCTCAATGAACCTTGTGACTTAACCTCAAACACCTGTAAAATTGGGGCTTCAGTTATTCCACTGCCATGGTGCATGTTTTATTTATTTCTGTCTAACATGACCTTATTGAATGCAGGGGTCTGGTCTTTCACTGTCTCTTCCAAAAGTTTCGTAGAGGAGTGCTTCAGTAAATGCATTTTTTAAATTAATTTCCCGGAGCATGACTGACAGGCGACCCCCCCCCCCCCCCCACTATACCGCTTTGATGGTAATTAATTCCTTTTTCGAGAGTGTTTTTTTCCGTGATGGACACCACTTTAAGTTTCAGGATGTTGGAGCTGTACTCTTTCATAATTAGGGGACCCTATCTGATCTTTCACAGGGATTAAATGTCCCTTTAGACCAGTCCACATTTTCTCCAAATCGTGGTTTGTCAATGGTTCCTGAACTAGTCAATTCACATCTCTGTTTTCTTTGCTTGGAGAGGAAAAAGAACTTTTTAGACTTTGTGAAGCTTCAGTTCCGGTTTTACCTGAAGTGGGTGCATGATATTATGAAGTCCAAATAACTGTTCCATACCTGTGTTCCAGGAAGAAAAGGCTACCAATTACCAAACAAATCCTTTCTAAGTAGCTTGTTATCTGCACATTCTTTTGATGCCAGGCATCTCACTACCCTTTGGAAAATGCTGCAGCCTGTGGCCATTCTAGTAGGTTGCTGTCAATGCTTTTTTCAGAAATGTTTCTGTCACATCTCTGCTGCAGTCACTTACTCCTCATTTGCACCCTTATCAGACATTATTACTTTGTGTGCGACTGTAAGGGAAGGCCCTCCTTCATTACTTTTTAGTTCAGGAATAAGCCTTAAGATACTTAGAGTTTTGCATGTCCTTCAACTCAACCCACCTTTGTGGGTTTACTACTTGGGATTTTTGTCCATTTGTTGACTCACCAAGGAGGGTCCCCACCACAAGATGTGACCCTTTTTTGATGGTCTCAAATCTCTCTTGCCATCCAATTGTTCTTGGACTGTTCCACTATCCAACCATGGCTGTTTGAGTTCCCTACCCATTGGACAAGTATAATATTTGTTGTCTGGGTATGCATATAATGTTTTTTTTTATTTTTAGTAAGCCCCCTACACCACCTGAGCTTACATGTAATGCAGTAATTCCCTATATATCTATATCTATATATATATATATATATATAATATATATATATATATATATATATATATATATATATATATATATAGGAACACTTTATAATCTGGAAATACTGAAATGTCGAATTTCAGTATCTCGAGACTGTAAAGCCGAATGTTGAAAATAGCGAAAGTTCATAATCGTGAATTCGAATATCTCAAATTCGCGGTTATGGACTTACACCACTTTGTTTCCGGGTTTGTGTGTTGATGGTGCTCCGTGCCATGTGTGGATCTAGGTGTTATGTCAGGTTAAGTGAGAGTTTTGTAAGGGTTTTGAGTGGGAGGTAGAGTGTATGTGCTTGTGCTGATATGTTTGATGTGTGTGTGAGGGACTGGAGAATGTGCGTGTGTGAGTTAGCTTTTGTTTCTTGTATGTGCGATCTCGGAGTTAGTATATATAAGTGGGGGGTGGGGGGGCACAAGCCCCCCTGCTTATGTGTGTATGAGTTGTGTATGTGTGTAGTTTTGTGTTTTAAATTGTGATGTGGGTGTTTTCGTGTATGTGTGGTTTGGTGTGTGTGGTTTGTTTGGGTTTTTGAATTTCGCGGTTTTGGGTTCGGGATTTTGTAGTTTCAGTGCTTTGTGGATTCGGTTTCATGGTGTCGAGATACTGAAATTCATTGTTTCAGTATTTCGAGATTATGAAGTGAATCCATATATTTATATATATATATATATATATATATATATATATATATATATATATATATATATATATATATATATATATATATATGGTTCTACCTGAGTTAGTCGACACGCCAGAACACCGACAAGCAAATCGCGAGCCCCAGAAGATCGACAATTCAGAAGACCGACGCGACGGATGAAAACACAGACGCCGAGGATGCCGACATGGGAAAAGGCTGTGTAAGTATGTGGTAGTGACGGACGTTAGGGTGCGAGTAAGGTAAGTGTGGATATTGATGGTCTGTGGGGATAGGGGTGGGTTAAGTGAGTTAGGGTCAGTGTGCGGGTTAGGTAAGTGTGTGGTAGTGATTGTGTTTGGGTTAGGGGCGGGTTAAGTGAGTTAGGGTTAGGGAGCGGGTCAGGTAAGTGTGAGGTAGTGATTGTGTTTGGGTTAGGGGCGGGTTAAGTGAGTTAGGGTTAGGGAGCGGGTCAGGTAAGTGTGCGGTAGTGATAGTGCTTGGGTTAGGGGCGGTTTAAGTGAGTTAGGGTTAGGGCGCGGGTTAGCTGAGTATGCGATAGTGACGGACCTTAGGGTTAGGGTTTGGGTTAGGGTTGTAGATAGTTATGTATGTGAGGTTTAGTGTGGGTTTGTAGGGATTTTGGTGTGCTTGTGTTGTGTGTGTGGTTTTTGGACAGGGAATGTGTTTTGTTTGTTGATTGTTGTGTTTGTGGTGTGTGCAGTGTATGAGGTTTCGTGTTTGTGTACCGTCGGTTATTTCGTTGTCGGGCATGTGGGGTTTCATGTTTTTGCACTGTCGGTTATGTGGTTTCGGTGATTGCGTTGTCGGTGTTTTGGGGATTCGATTATGTCAGGTAGAACTATATATATATATATATATATATATATATATATATATATCTCTACATACCACAATGTCGATGCAAAAGAGCATCAACCTCAAAAAGTTGTTTGTCTTTTGGCTTTTTCCCGGTTAGGGGTCGCCACAGCAGAACTCCGGTCTGCTAATGATTGGCAGTAGATTTTCAAGAATGCTGAGGTGCCAGCTCGACGTCCACCCTTCAACGAAGGCACGCACAAAAAGTCAACAGTGGAAATGCCGACAGTCAACTGCACATGTGCAAGTAAAATCCTTGCCACTTGCAACCCAACAAAAAAAAATAGCATTGTTTTCTGTAGGGGCTAAGCCCCCCTGCACCCCCATGTAAGGGACTGCATTCCCCCACCTCCTGATAATTATATGTAATAACGTTAAGGTAGCACAGTCGCTGGGGAAAGGGAATATTCCTCTATCTGAGGATTGTCGATCTATCAAAACTGATGACCGTCTGCATATGTCAGCATTTTGTGGATGATCAATCAGCTGTCGACATTGTGGTTTGTCAGCATATGGCAGTAAAATAATGTATATATGTGCGTGCGTGTGCATGTGTGTTTGTGTATCCCAACTCCAAGGTTGCTCTACCTTGAGGAACAGGGTATATTCTGGGAAATGGAAATCTTGGACTTAATATATGTAAGGCTGCACTTTTGGGCATTCAGGCTGTGTATCTGGGACTCTCACTAACCTCTCTCATCATATCCATTACCCGTCTTGCTTGGTCCTTAGTTCACTGTTGTCCATTTCGTGGTGATACTGATACTTCTATTGCTGTTTCATGATTAAGTATGAACAGCTTTTTATCACAGTGCAGCTACCAGAGTCTTGCAGGTTCACTTATTTTCCTGTGTCTGCATCTGAAAGTGAATTGTAGGATTTTCCTTTCTTGACTAACGT
>NC_056727.1:827873681-827923681 GCF_019279795.1 Protopterus annectens | reverse complement strand
CACATATATATATATATATATATATATATATATATATATATATATATATATATATATATATTAAAATATATAATGAATCTAATATAAATATTATAAAAATATTAAATAATGTATATAAATATGTATAAATTAATTAAATGTATTACAACAATTTTAGACAACAACTTTAAAAACAGTAAGTACGTAAAAAACTAGATATCTGTAGTTGTGTAATAATAAGAAGTGGTGTTACATCTAGTGTAAAGTATTTAAATTATATTATTTGCATCTCTTTGGATCCACAGAAAACAATTTCAGAGCAGGGGTGATGGAGATATGATCGTTCAGACCCGGACTATGACATGTCTCCAGTCTTAATTGCCAGATAATTTCTCGAAATTCCAAACGAGTCTCCCAATCACCCCCTCTCTCATTTTGTCCAACTTCTTCTAACACCCAGAATTTGTAGTCTGTATCTTTATATTTAAAAGTATGTCTATATAGGGTGTTATTTTAATTATTTTTATTAATATCCCGTATATATTTGTATATTCGTAATCTTAAATTACGTTCTGTTTTTCCAATATAGTATGCCCAACAGGTTATGCAATATGCCAGATACACCACCCCTTTAGTATAACTATGAAGGGTTAATTGAGGCTGCTTTGAACTAAATGGCAGACCAATAGAGTGTTTGGTATGCACTTCATTCATTATATAAAGAACTAATGTAGTTAGGACAGATGATTCTGATGAAGTCTCCTGGTTGGAGATGAAAGCGCTTAATCTGTTTTTTGTTTTTTGTTTGTAAGTTAAATAAAAGTAGCTTTATGTGGGAAATGTCCTGCTGAATTTTTGATTTAAATACTATACTGGATGTTCTGAGCAGTGTTAGTGTATGGAGGACAGCCTTCATTGATACCTGGAATGGTGTTTTATGGTTTTATATATATAGGTTTACTATTAATAATTTGAAAGTTGGTTTGGCAAACAGGGAAAGTCGAATGGTAGGTAGTCGACTCCCGAGTTGCCGAACGTTAGGAGATCAAGAGTACATATCAGCAAATGCATGTGTGCATTTGCTGATATGCACTCGATATCATGAGTAGAGTCACGGTACAGAGCAGAAAGGGAAATGTATCCCTTTCCTCACTGTAGTGCAATCTCGAAGTTAGAATATTTCATTTGCAGGGGGTGTGAGAGGCAAAGCCCCTGAGAGGGGGGTTTGCCCCCCCTGCTAAAACATGAATGCCATATAGATGTTTAACTTACGTTTGCACCTACACTGCCATCATGGTCGAATTTCGGCATAAATGTCGAATCTTTTGATCGTATTCAACAGATTTGACATTGTGAACTACATAGTATGCTGGAAGTCTGACATCAGTTTCTCAGTATCGAACGTTCAGTGTTCTGAATTTCAATATTTTGATAGTAAACTATATATATATATATATGTGTGTGTTTGTGTGTGTATATACACATGAATCTATCAGATGATCACATTTTTTCAGAAACTCGAAATTCATATGGACAAGACCATATGATTGAGTTTCTGAAAACTCGAACATCAAAAAAAAAAAAACCCCCACAAAAATCTACTTTTTTACATATATATTGGGGGCAAGCCCCTTTGCACCCCCGACACCCCCTGCATAGTATATATACCAACTCCAAGATCGCACTGCAGTGAAGAAAAGGGTAAATTTCCCGATCCTCGCTGTACCGATCTCCATTTAAAAGCTTTGAGTTTTCAAAAACTCGATCATATGGTCTTAACCTTATGAATTTCACATTTCTGAAAACTCGATCAACTGACAGGGATCCATATATGTATGTATGTATGTATATATATGTATATATATATATATATATATATATATATATATATATATATATATGCGTGTGTGTGTATTTCTTGCATTACTTTCATTTTGTCATCACAATTACTGTTATCACACTTGGTTCACAACAGTATGCTGTTGTTTGTAAGTGGCAGCAGTATGGGAAAATTGTTTTTGTTTGCTGTGTAGGGGAAGAAGTTATTGAATGGTATGGATCTATTTGAAAATTAGCTACGAGTGTGAAATTAGGAGTGAGCACTGTATTGTTCCTCACAGATGCTGTGTCTCGCACATTGTTTTTACACATGAACACACATGCACATACTGTCAATCTTTGGCAAGAGAGGAAACTTTGTTGCATTATCTAAATTGTTTGGTATGTAGTGTAAACTTTTTATTTCCATTTCTGAAGGAAAGGTGATACACAACTGTAGGACAGATAAGTATTGCAGTTTACCAGGGAACAGTTTATAGGATGGTAGAGAGAGTCTGTAATGATGGTAGTGTTGAAAGTAGCTCATGGAGATAAATTGTAATGTTCACATGGTAATCATGTATGAAGCACACAATAGTATTCTGTTAAAGTTCCACAAGTGTGTATGAAAACCCATTCATGGACTTGTTGCAGTATTATGGATAGTTGTGAGGTATGCACTACACAGCTAACATCCTATCTTGTCTTTGACACCTGAAAACAATACATAATAAGTGACTATTTCCATAGAAACATAGCACACCGATTGTGCCATTTTTAAAAATGACTGTAACAAGCATAAGGCTGCCTGCAGTACTCCATACAGATACTCCCTGTTTCACGATTGCACAAACTCTACAGTAACTCCTTAACTCATTCACTCCAGTGGAGCCTAGGAAGTTTGCAATGTAACTTCCAATGGGCATAGCCCAAGCCTTTAGACAGAATCAAATTATTTCAAACATATGTTCATATTTCTGGAACTATCAGGGTTATGAAAGAAGTATAAATGGCAAACTCTTCAGCACAAACTATTTTTATAGTGGTAGTATTCTTTAGGTTCTAGGTTTATGTTTTATAAGTCACAGTAAACACAGTAACTATTACATTTGTAAACAACTTACAATATCTCACCAACCACACAAGTTACATGCAAACTGTCAGCAGCATTTTATTAGTCTAGCTGAGAGCTTTCACATGGCTAAGTTCTGTCTGTGTTACTTGGTTTTTGAGATATGTAGAAAAAATTGAAAATAATATCATAAAACAACTGTTAATGTCTACTTACCAGCACTAGACAGAGATCAAATTTTAATGCAGTTGAGTTTGCCATTGTGTAAGGTTTAAGATGAAGTCTTTTAAAACCTTGTACATAGCATCATAGCATGGTTTTGGAATTATTGATTCAAATATGAACAAGTAATATCTGACACCTAGAGGAGTCAGTAGGAGTTAACTGCAGATGCACCTGGAGGCATCATACTGCGATGTAAAATAGTAAAATACCTACTGCAGTATGAATAGATTACAAAACTGAAGTGTGATTGCATTTGCATTGTTTTTATCCTGTGACATTTGAAGACCCCAGAAAAAAAAATTCAGAACAAGTCTCTGAAAAAAAGCCTTTTGCATTTCATATTCCTGCTGTACTTTAACACTGTTTTCCTAACATGATATTATGTTGGTGTCAGAGTTTCAAAGAAAAATAGATTATAGAATGCCAGTGTAAGCTCTGCTTTAACAGTTTCAGCTACAAAATAAATTATTCCATGAAAGCAAACACACACAGCAGATATTACTACAGTAAATAATAATGCTACTGAAACACTCGCAAAGCAAAAGCAGAGCAGTTAAAAAGTATGTCATATCACTTTAAATAGTGCAAAAAATGGCACCTGTTCTTGGGGGTTGCCTCCAAAGCACCCCTTATTTATATATATACTCCTCAGTGGTACAGCTGCAGAGAAAAACAGTAAAACAAAAAAGCTTTGAATTGCTATTGGTACACACACAGGCACCATGATAGCAGTGATTCTCTGTGAAGAACAGTGAGGCGCAAATTTCATGTTTGCAAAGTGTACTCGACAAGTTAAAATCTATTGAACGTTACACTTGATTATTGGTTAAACATCCTGGGTATGTTAAGCCATTTGACAGTTATGGTTGTTTTAAAAGAGGACTTTGCAGATCTTACTTACCCACCAGGTGCTGATTTTGTTGCTGACTAACATATTGTCACTTCCCAGATGAATCAAATGTAACACTTCTCCTCTTACAGGACTTGATTTGTTTTGCTATAAACTAAAAAAATAAATAAATAGCTGAGCTAAAAGGACAGATAATACAGTCATAGCATGAGCTGTTTATTTTTTAAAAGAAGTATACCAATCTCATTGATTGCTTTAGGAGAAAAACATGTGCCTTAACAACAGCTTGCCAGGAGCCAGGTGAAATTTACCACCTAGCTCAGTATCGTGGCTTTGCAACCAGAAAAGAGATAGTGTACATACCAGTTCCAGAACACCGTTGTTGATATGGCGCCAATTGGCACTTCCTTTCATGTAATTCTCTGAAAATCTGTTGCATTAGGTACATGATTTGTTTTGCTAGGATAAGGGCAAAGCATTACAACAGACACAGCAGTCTCCATTCGGACCTGTCTTACAAGAGAATTTTCAACCAGGGGTGTAGCTAGAATTTTTGGAAGTGTATACCTGCTTTCAGAATGTAACTTTTTCGTGTATAGCTAAATCTCATTAACACATAGTAGTGGCACTGTACAACGTAGATGCATTTGCACTGTGTTCACTTTTTCTTAGATACTTTGGTCCCCTTCTAACTGTGTGCTATCTGTTGTGTCATGGTACCGTTCCTCACTGTCTGTAGCCAAGAGCTCAGGCTGTTGGTTTACTCCCCCAAGACATTAAGTGTGTGAAAAAAACTGATTGATGATCTAGTTTGTCGGGGCAATGTCTGTGTGTGTATGTGTTGGGTGGAGGGTGTAAAATTTACGTTACTACACTAAAAGGTAGTCTGTACCATTACTCAATGAAAACAACTGAGCCGGTTCAGTTTGATATGACATTCCTTTTACTGCATACTAGGTAACATCTAGTATAACAATGAAAAGATACATATGTAACAAAACCGTACTTCAGCTTACAGCCTCAACTGCAAGAATTAATGTATCCCATACAAAAGAAGTCCAAACTTTATAGTCTCTTTCTTGCTTGCATCAGCAGTTTTGAGAATATGCCCGAATAGTAAGTCTTTCCCTTGAAGCTGGTCTGCTGACAGTTTGTTGACAGTTTGCTTCCCATGTTTCAAACATTCCGTTCCTGAAGAATAATTCCTTGGCCTTGCTCTTATCTTGCATGTTCTGTTGATAGAGACACAGGTGCATACAAGAGTTCATCTTGACCTGCTTGTAAATTTCACAAACTGCATAGTTTATAAAGATAAAATATTTTGCTTCTGATTTCTAATAACAATGAATGCCAAGCTATATGCCTTTTGCCAAGAGTATAAACTATGTGCACGTGTACTACACTGAAAAGCAGAGTATTTATTTTACATTTTCAGACAAATCCACTGAAAGCCATTTTTAACTTGTTCACTGCTGGAAGCAGAATATGTCAAATCTCACAGAAGGAAACTGTGTATGAAAAACAATTACATACTTGTTTATGGGCAGTTTATGCTACCTTCCCATAGTTAAATGCAGCATTCCCTATGAGAAGGGGTTCTTGTCAGACAGTGTATGTGCAAAGGAAGCTGAAACCATGTATTTTGGTATTTTATGAACAAAATGAGAACACAACCCATTATTTTGGCCAGACTTTAAAATTATATGTTTATTATAATTTCAGTGTGTACTTGTTGCAGATGTCTTTTGATTTAGTTCATAATGTACATGCACATTTTCTTTTTTCTCATGGGGGCAAATACATATCACATTAAAATTAAAAATATGTTATGGTGTTATAACATGAACTTAAATATATATATTTATTTGCCTCTAAATTTGAAACTTTCAAAGATTTAAAATGGTCATACAGAGAAAAAAGAACATATTACAGAGATCTGAATGGCACTCAGAAGTTCAAGATTTAGCTGTTCTGTTACCTTTACATCTTAAAGCACATAGTAAAGTACAGTTTCTGATTTAATACCCAAATTTGCTTGTCCAAAAAATGTTTAACTAGCTAATGTCAAACTGTTGCATGGGTATAATCCTTAATGATAAACATAACTGAAAGATCTACATGGCTATTAGCATGCACTAGGCCACCAAGTTGCATTATATTTGATGTCTTTAAACAGTGGGCACGTAACTTGTTTTCAGGGTAACATATACACACTGAATAGAAATTATATCACAAATAAAAATCATATACATGTCTCCAGAAAAGGGAATTTGTTGTGTCTGTAAAGACACCGCCACCAAAATTCCCTTTACTGGTCATGACAGCATGCTTGAATCAACTTCAGTAATAAGCTGTAATTTAAATCCTTAAGGGCAACAACACTGTTAGGCCCTTTTGTACCAAAGGAGGCTGATACATGGCTTTTTAGATGTAGCTAACACATGAAAGGTTTTATATGCATTTCCCCTCGCATGCTGCATTGTTCTGCGTTTTCACTGGGGGCTGCATGTATGACTTCACTGTATACACACAGTGTATTGCATTGGCATTATACCAGGAAAAAAATCTAGTATATTTCTGTCTTCTTATTGTAAGGTACCACCAGTAAAACGTCTTGCACTGACCATGGCATTGTGGTTGAGAAAACTTCAATGGGTTGTATATTAAATCCTTCAGTGCAGAATGGCAGACTTGGTTGCATTTAGTACCTGAACATGGAGGTGCAGTTCTCTGGAATTTTTTCTCTAACCATTGTCAGGGTTGGAGCTGACATATGGCCTTTAATGCAGACCTACCAAATGCAGGGTTTTACATGAATTTCAAAGTGACAGTCTAGAATGGTCCATCATACGTAATTTCTATTAAAAGTGGTATGTAGTACATATCTAAACGATATCTACACTGAGTCAGGATTACATCAGAAGTAGAACTGTATGTGTTTTTTGTGGGGGGAAAGCTTTTTGAATGGGATGATGCTGTTGTCAGGAACCTTGTATTGACCGTGTCATTCTAGCATGACAACTACGGTACTGATCTTTATTTAAGTCTTTAAGGGCAGAGTGTACTCTTAGGTGCATTTTGTACTTGACTATCCAAGTATAATTCTATGATAATGCTACGAAGAACTTACACAGAGGGACTAATATGGCTACCAAATTCAGTGTTTCATACGCATTTCACAGTGGCACTCTGATATATTGCATTAAAGTTGGTGTATCACACAGTTTTAATTTAACTGTAAAGCTAAGTAACTAAATATAAATGTAAAATGTGGCACACGGAAGAAGTAACAAAATGCTGTCGATATCTGAGAAGGACAGGGTAATCCTATGGGCTAGGCTTGTAAAGGCTCCAGGGCCATTAGCCTAGTACACACCTGTGAACCCAAGAGTAAGAACTAAGATGTTGTAATGTCAGCTTCTAGCAAGAAGGCACAAGGTTTCAACGAAACTAGCAACAGTCCACTGCAGCGGTTGAAGCATGAGTTTGTCATTATGCAAGTAACAATTCTTTGGTGTGTAACAAAACAAGAAGATCCAGACTAAAGGTCTAGAACATAAATCCAAAAGCTGTAGAATTTGAGCAGTGAAAAATATATCTACTCAGAATGGTAGCAGTACCATATAAGTAGTCCCAAGTAGAAAACACCTTGTGGGAGTTAAGTACTTAATCAGAAGGTTTGCATTTCATTAAATTAACCCTTGGATCCTAAGGTAGACAAAATGATTAAGTCAGACAAAATCTTAGAGACAAGGGTATGTTTTCATCAGAGGAAATTGTCAGTGCAGAGATGCGTCACAGTACTTTTCAAAGTCATGGAATGGAGCAGAATACACATACCAGTGTGAAGCAAAACCAAAGGATAAGCCATCATTAGGCTTCTAGGTAAGGACACTGCGAAAAATAGAGTTATTAAAAATCCTGTAGTCCAAAAACTAAAAAGCTTTGTTAAAATAATTTGGATAACATTAGTTCACAAAAATACAGTAGGGAGCAGTCTGAACAGAAGACTACTAGTGTTAATAATCACTGCTGATAAAGTGCACCTGCTGTGTTCCACAGATCAGCCACTGGACACTGTTCTTTGTGCATCTCAAGTTCACCCTGTTCCTTGCCCCTAATCCATCAGTCCTGCCAGAGATGAAACAGTGTTAGGAGTATCTGTTTTGGTTGAGTAGCAACTTATTATCAAAAATAGAGTCTCCCTCCTGCATAAACATTCCTTCTGCTGGTGTGTTGTCAATTCTTTTTTCAAACAGAAATTTTTATTCATTTTGCTTTAAGAAACATAATACAAACAGGACACTTGCAGTTTGGAAAAGAACATTGTACAGCATATATTATACAAATAATAATAATAATAATAATAACAATAACTACAATATGTACAAACGTGCTGCCTAAGGGTGTTCCCAACCCAGGAAATAATCATACTGAAATAAAGAAAAAAAATGTAGGTGGGTAGGTACTGTAACTAGGCAGAATGTAAAAGCCTCAGTTTAATATGTAGAATATGAGATATGATAGAAAACCCATGTGTAATAATCTTAAGCTACAAAGGTAAGTGGAATATAAGAGTCATAGTGAAGTTAAGGTGCAGAAGAAAGCAACATAGGAGAGAGAAGCCTATAGTATTAAAATACCCATTCAAAATAACAATAATTATTTGTCAGCCAGAAGCTCAAATATGACATTTCAGATTTTCTGGAAGTAAGTGCGTTTACCAGCTTTTGTGATTATGAGCTGTTGAGAAGTGATGTATTTAACAGCCATATTCCTGAACCCACTCCAAGACATTTTAGATCAATCTAGCCAGTGTTTGGAGATGTAGAATTTAACTAGTAGACAGTGTTATTAGGATATGAAGTTTTAATTTTGAAAGTTTAAGATTAGTAATGTTTAATAGAGCCATCTCCCATGAGAGGGGTGATTTGTGATAGCCCATTTTGTCGAGTCTCACCTTTAGAGAGCACCAGATGCTTTTAGAGTAGTGGTAAAACCAAATTATATGAAGGATGTCGGCATGGGGGAAAAGAACAGCAGGGGCAAGCAGGAGATATATTAGGGTTAAATTTGTTTAAATGTGTGGGAGTGTAATATAAATTATTGTTAATCATAAATTGTGTGCAAGTAAGCTTTTTAAAAGGGGAGAATAATAGGGTGGATTTAATGACTGATAACTTTTGTTCATCTAATAGAGTAATACCTTGTTGGTCCCAGTATTTCGCATATACCAGCCTCTCCTGAAATTGAATTGTGTGTGAGTTTACGAGAACGGGATAACATATTGTTATTACTTGCTAGGATATGGAGTAGGTTGGAAACCTGAAGGAAGTCATAGTCCAGAATTGTAAGGTCTTGTATTAAGGAAGTAATACATTCTCTGATTTGTCGCAATATTATAATGTATTTTTTAGATACTTTTAATGTGTCTCTTAGTTCTAAAGGTGAGAGAGCTTTGTGTTTATGTATATCCCAGAGTGAGTAATCTTTTATTAGAGGATAGTCTCCCAAGATCGATCATGTTGTTATTTAGTTTGATATTAGGGTTTACATGAATGGGTTGGAATAGAAGAAGAGCTTTGTCTAGTTTCAGGGATTTAAAAATCTCTTGGAAGGATTTGATTTTGGACTTCAGTATGTGGTGAATTTTTAACTTTCTAAGAGTCAATGGGTCAAGGAAGGGAAGATCTTTGGGATTTAGACTGTTTTCCAGAGCATGATTGTACCACATTTTAACCCAAAGGGGGGTCCACATAGGGCTGTTCAGATGGTAATTTACAATAGTAACTAATCTGTTTGCTTGCAAAATTCTATACTAAAGTTGAAGGTCTGGCATATCAAGACCTCCTTTAGATTTTGGAAAAATAAGTCTCTGATATGACGCCTTAACCGATTTCGGATGCCAAATGAATTTTGCAAAAGCTTTGTGTATTTTAATGAAGAGAGAGTTGGGGATAAAGGAGAAGGAAGCATAAATGTGATAAAGAGGCTTTGGGAGGATATTCATTTTGATGATGGATGTTTTAGATAGTAGGTGCAGTTTCAACTGTTGCCATCTGTACAGGTCTTGGAGAGAATTGACCATAATTTGGAAATGTTGGAATGAACTATAGAGGAGAAAGAGTGGTCAAAGCAAACTCCTAGAAATTTGCAAGAATAAGACAAGTTAAAGGGAGAGTCTGAAAAGAGGTTTTCTCTATGAGCTGTAGGGTTGATCGGGAATATGAAGTATTTATTCAGATTAATTTTGTAGTCAGAGATATGAGCAAATGTGTTTAGGGTAGTCATTATTTTTTTGTATGTGACATCGGATGATCAAAATAAATGTTCAGGTCATCCGCAAATGCAATCAAACTTATATTCGTATGTAGAATTTTGGGAATTGAGTGGTGGGTTGTTTGTCTAATGGAAAGAAAGAGAGGTTCAAGATGCAAGTTGAAAAGAAGAGGGGAGAGGGGACACCCTTGTCTGGTACCATTTGAGATTTTTATTGGTTTAGATAATTTCTTATTTATGTATAGGCATGTGAATTAACTATTATATAGAGTCTTGATCAGATTAATGAACCCAGAGGGAATATCAAAATAAGATAGTACTATGAACAAAAAATTCCAGTTGACCCTATCGAAAGCATTATATGTGTCTAGTATCATTGCATATCTTGGGTTTTTGTCATTCTTGGTAAGGCCAGTCATTGATTCTAGAGTCAGTGTATTTTCCCATGTATGTCTTTTGGACATAAAGACTATTTGTTCTTTAGAAATCAAGGAGGTAAATACTTTTTTGAGTCTTTCAGCTAACAAGGAGGATAAAATTTTAATGTCTGCGTTCATTAATGAGATTGGCCTGTAGTGATTCACATTTGATAAATCTAGATTATTTTTGGGGAGTAGTATAGTCTTTGAGTGGTTAAGGTAGAGGTCTGAAATACCATTGAGAAATATACAATTGAATAGATCGAGTAAGATAGGAGCAAGTATGGTTTTAAAAGTTTTATAGAAGTCAGTAGAGTAACCGTCAGGACCTGGCGCTTTCCCTGGCTTAAGGTTATCTATGGTGTTGATGATTTCCCAAGTGCTAAAGGGGGCAAGTAGGATCTTTTTTTGTTCTTCATTGAACTTTGGGAAAGTGATGCTATTGAGATAGACTTTTATCTCTGGGATTGGGGTTTGTTGATTGCTCCTTGCTTAGATATCTGAATGTAATTGATGAAATAAGTGGATAATTTGTGTGTCTGATTTATAAAGTGTGCCCTGGTAATGAATAAGGGCTATCCTGGGTGATTTCTGTTTGCTTTCAGTTAGTCTGGCTTATACCTTAGAGGGGGTTTGTAACCATTCAGAGTATTTTGTTATAAATCTTAGTTCTTGGAGGGAGTAGTTGGATTGGTGTAGATCAAGTAATTCCTTTTGCTTAGTTATCATTTCATTTTTCAAAGCTGGGGTGTGGTCGATTTAAAGCCTGCCATCCATATCCCTAATTTCAGATATTAGTTGGTCTTCTTTTTCTTTCCTCATTTTTTTAGATAAGTGACCTTTTGTACAATTAATCCTCTGATCACTGTTTTACAAGCAGCCCATTGGATGTTAAAGGGGATGTCTGCGTTGCGAGGGTCAGTAGTGATCTCTTTTAGAGCTGAGGAAATTTTGTCAATAACTGATGTGTTATGTAGAATATTTTTATTTAGAGACCGATTAGTGGCTGTAGGAATTGTAGATGGGCTGTGATCAAAATTTATTATTAGAATAATCTCTGAGTGGTCTGAGAAAAACCTTGCATCAACAAAATATTTTATCTTCCAATTTATTAATATAGCGGAGATTAGGAAAAAATCTATATGTGACCATGAGTTATAACAGCTAGAAAAGTAAGTGTAGTTATTGTTAATACGAGTACTATCCCCAAAGGAAATAGGGACAATCAGCCCAAAGTCCGAGATTAAATCCGGCAAAGCAAGGGAGGCTTGTGAATTATATGATTTAGAACTACTAGAGCGGTCAAGTTTAGGGTCAATTGCCGCGTTCCAATCACCCCCCAGCAAATAATAGTAATTGGGGAAGTTAAGTAATATGTTGTAAATTATCAAAATGAAATCATGTTGCCCTGAACATGGTCCTTAAAGATATAGAACTAAGACTGGTTTGGGGAGAAGTGGAGTAAGATATGTGAAATAGCACCACCTTCCCTCTTGGTCAGAAGCTTTATCTATAATATTGGGTATAAATTAGTTTTTAATAATATTAGCTACCCCTCTAGTGATGGGACTATTTCCTTCTGAGATGATTTTTCATGTTCCCAGTCCTCTTTAACCATATGAGATTCTTGAATAAAACAAATATCTTATTCTGATTTTAAGAGGAGATGCATTAAAAGATTTCTTTTATTTTTGTCTTGAAGCCCTCTCACATTCAACGAGGATATTTTTCACACCTTATCTATAATTCAGCCATAACTCAGATTGAATTGAAAGTGAATATTAGGTATCCAAAGGAAGGAGAGGTCTACTGTGAGGCTTAAGATTAGTTCGCCAGTTTAGAACCCATATAATACCTAGGGAGAATGCAGCACTGAGGTCCCTCAAACTTACCCCTGTGCCTACCTACAAAACCCCTATAATTGAGAGAATCAGAAAGAGTAAAAGAGCAAGTAAACATATACTAGAAACAATTCTGTAGTTACCTATCACAAAAAACAATTTACATACTATGTACATCATTGACTTAATTCCAAATGTCATCATCAGAAACCTTACTAAATATATCCAACTAGCTCTTGACTAAAGGTATTGTCAAAAATTAAGGTTGTAACAAAGCCTATAAAACATTGCAGATATATGTATGTATAGATATATATATATATATATACACACATATATATATATATATATATATATATATATATATATATATAGATATATATATATAGATATATATATATAGATATATATATATATATATATATATATATATATATATATATGTTAAGTAAATTGTAAATTGAAGGATAAATCAGGACTGTAGTCCAACCTTGATGAATGGAAAGAGAAAAGAGGAGGAGAAAACTAGAAGAACCCTTACATTTGGGTCCGAAGGGAGAGAGATTAGTGTAGAACTTAGTTAGGAACAATATTAGTTGGTCTATAAGGATACAGTATTTAACAAAGGGTTTTACCCAAAAGCAGAGCATAAGGGAATTCTCTCATCATTTTGTGCAACACAGTATAAATAACAAGGCTTGGATGCCGCACTGTAGTATATGTCTGATGCAGGATATTGTGATTACAAACCTGACATCAAAAATGATATCTAGTATTTAGACAAACTTTTAGATAAAAACATGAATTTGTCCCTAATATAAGTCATTATTACTCCTAAAAGTTCGAAGTTTTCCCCAAATAACAGTTCACTATGGAGCAGTTCGGTGAAAACTCTGGCACAGTTACCATGACATTGAAGCTTTAATGGGTGCCCAACAGCAAATAAAAACTTTCCTGACAAAAATTATAAGAAGCAGAATATCCACAAGAGAAAGAGAGAAGAGAGACAGAGAAAAAAGTGTAGGAGAGAGAAAGGGAAGACATCATTAAAAAAGAAAGAGGTATGAGCTATCCTGAAAGCATACTACTAGACCGTGTTGTCTAGTTTAAAAGTTCTATTGAATACCAGACACCATATGTATTTATGTAGATTCGCATAATCTGATCTTGAAGAAAATTACATAACGACCTTAGACCCATCGATGCATTTGCTCTGGTTAACTTTGTTCAGAACACTAATTAGATGAGCTCTCAGATTTATGCGGCACATAAAGATCATAAAACCCATATACTGTTATTCCAATACAGCTTGGAGGACAATAGGTTTCCGTCAATCGCCGCAGCTATGGATAGATAGGGACATAATCTTCAGTTATTGTACTGGAGCCCTGCTGTATGCATGACTGCTAACCCTGCATGAATAGATCATTGCTACAGTCTTAAAGCTCCTTGGAAAATTGTAATGCCAACTGATGTTTGGATCGATGTACAACTCTGAACAAGAGCCTTAAGTAGTTAAATTCAGCTCTTCTGAGACGTTATGCAGAGTCATATATGCTTAATTTGAGCTCTGGATTACCAGAACAAAACCTTTCCATACTTGTTCTAATGATAAAGTTCGGTTTCTAGCACAACTGTCAGCATGTCCGAGATTTAGCTAGGAGAGACTTTAGTTGCGTGGTAAGGAAATAAAAAGCATACCATCTTATGTCTCCTGACACAGGTATTACACTACAGGGAGTACTACAAAAATCAGTACGGTATAGTAACTTAGTCAGATCGGCGATTGTCGCCATTTCAGGGAACCAGTAGCATCCACATACCATAGCATATCTTCCTGAGGACTAATGCTGATAGCATACCATTGGCCTGTCTGAATTTTTTTACCCAAATTGATTCTCTTCAAGTAAGCTTAGGCTGAGAGACAGATCATACTAGGGAATGCCTTGCATTGTAAGAGGAAGTCTCTAAACCCAAGACTCATAGCTATTCCTCACCTTAAAAAGTTTCTTGCAGAATTTCGCTAGTTCTGTGGCATCCTGTGGCATCTTGAGAGCTTTGTTCTGGGCTAGGAAAGTCTTCTGGGCTGTGCGGAGAGAAAGGGAAATGTTAAGTTGTCAATCTCGCCTTCATTCTTGCTGGATGGGTTCGGAGCCGATCCTCGGCTCCGACTCAGCCACTTACTAAAGCTCGAGAGCTAATTTTACTGGCTCGAGGCAACCCTATATCCCATGATGCAAGGCGATAACTACCCAGATCTCGTTTGCCGCTTTCGCTTGCAAGGTGCATTTTTACCGGCTCCTGGTAAGTTTTCAATTTTTCAGACTTTTAGTCACTCCCTTTCGTTTTAGTCCACTACTGTTATTGTCTTAACTGTTAACGGTTAGATTTTTAACCCTATCTCCCGTTACTGGTTCCCCTTATCCACAGTTATTTATCCCTCCCCTAAGTTAGGCCTTAAGCCTCCCCCTTTCCTAATTTTTTGTCAGGGATTCTGTGTGTTGTTTGGGTGTGTTTGTATCCCTGTTTTATTTTTTATTTGGATTGGGTGTTTTTTGTGTGTGTGTGTGTGTTTTTGGTACTTGGTGCTCCCTCGACACCTTTATGTCGAAGGACACAAAGGTCTCAGGCTTCAAGAAGTGTGACTCATGCTGTCAGAAAATGTCTCTGATAGTCACACTTCTTGTGTTTACTGCCTGGGACCTCTGCACCTGCAGGACTCTTGTTCTGTCTGCCACGCCTTCAGCCCAAGAGTCCTGCAGGAGTGCAGAAATAAACTAATACTGTGGGGCTTATTAAAGCCTGAGAGCTCCCCGACTAAGTCTGCTCCGGGAAAGCCTTCGAAACCAGCAAAGCCTTTGGCTCCAAGTCCCAAGCCATCGGCTACTGGTTCGCCTTCTGTGACAGGATCGGCTCCAGCCGGAGCCGATCCTTCTGTGTTACAGCTTACAGTATCGGCTCCACCCAGCGCCGATACCGCTAAATCTATGCACTCACTGTCGGCTCCGACTGGAGCCGATGTATCCTCGGCTCCTTCGGCTCCAACCGCCTCCAGAATGAGATCAAGATCCCCTTCGTTGGAGTCTATCCATTTGGCTCCGAGATCACCCCTGCTCTTGGAGCGGAGCCATCGGAGCCGGTCTTCTCGGTTGTCTAGGCTGTCTGACCATGACCTTGAGAGAGTGGTGAGTAGGCTATTAAAGTCTCAGGCATTGGCCCAAATGCTCCATAGCCCGCCTCATCAGATGGTAGCTATTACACATCCACCTAACATTCCTCCTTCGACTCTCCTACAGAGCTCGGAGCCGGAGCTCCTCGGAGCCATGACTGTTGTGGCTTCGGAGCCGATACCTCCCCATTCGGCTTCGTCATCCTCTGCTCCGATCTCCTCCTTGATGCCTTCGTTGGAGGGATCCGGGTGTCTGGTCTCTCTCGTCGGCTCAGAGGGGGCGAGTGGCATCAGACCCTTGTCCGACCCCGTTCTCCCTCTCGGAGCTTCGGCGCTGGTGAGCTCAGCCCCGACATCAGCCTCGGAGCCGTCCCTGTCGGTGCGGCCTGGGGTTCCTATCTCTTCGGAGCGGGAGCCTTCTGGCCTCTCTGATGGAGGAGCCTTCGAGGTGATGAGGAGTGTACTAGCCCCAGGGCGTAGTCAACGGTCAGTTCCATCAGCTCCTACCATTACAGTGCCTGCTGACGTCTCTTCCCACTCTCTTGCTCCCGGACCCAGAGATCCAACACCTCAGGTTTCCCCACTGGGAATATCTTCCTCTTCCGAGGCTTCTTCTGACCCGTCAGGTGAGCCTCCGCGTAAGAGGACATGTAAGAGGAAACATCTAGACTCCCCCGAGTCTATTACATCCGATACTGACTTGGATGAGTCGGAGGGTTCCCCAGGGTCCCCCTCTGAGGATGTCTCTTTCTCAGACATCCTTGAACTCCTTAAGCAGAGGGGGAACTGGCCTTCCCTTAATCCTTCCGAGGACGACTCGGTATACCTGGAGGCGTTCGGTTCTCAACCCTCCACCTCCTGGGTGTCTCTGCCTTTCGACCCTCTTGTGGATGTGGTGGCTCGGAAGGCGTGGATGGCTCCAGATTCGGTGGAACTCACTCCTCGGAGGCCTTCTAAATTCATTACGGCCCCACCTGATAGGCAATTTTTAACAAAAGGTGTCCCAGTTGATGCCATGGTGGTGGCTGCAGCCACCAAGAAGGAACTAGCAGATCCTTCAGTACCTGTCCATCCTCCTAACAAGGATTCCAGGACTATGGATAGGTACGGCAAGCGGATATATTCTTCAGCGACCTTTGCCATGCGGTCGCTGAACTACTTGTGTCACTTCACCCGCCTTCAAAGAGATATTCTTAAAGAGTTGGGAGAAGTTTTACAGGATCCGTCAGCTGCTGGGTCCCAGGATAAAATTAACTCACAGCTAGGAACCCTAAACTCTATTGTTAACTCCTCCATGCGGCTCATTTCATATGCAGCCGATGGAGCGAGTAGGGCTGCAGGCACAGGAGTGGCTTTAAGGCGTCACTCCTGGATGCGGCTTTGTAATTTTGCAGACCCCTTCAAGGTGTCCTTCACAAACTCTCCTTTTGATGGTTCGACCTTGTTCGGACCTCAAGTGAAAGACACCTTGACTAGATGCGAACAAGATGGCAAGACTCTTTCTGCCGTAGGAGTCCGTTTCTCCACCCCTTCAAGACCTTACCCAAAAGGTCAGAAGGGAGGGAAAATGTGGTTCCGCAAATCTCAAGGAGTCATGCCTGACGCACGAGGTCAGCTTACCCCCAGAGGCAGAGGGGGTAACAACAACAGACGCCGCCCTAGGGTCAGAGGGGGTCCGCAGAATCAGGGTAGCAGGGAGCCTCTCTCTGACAAACCCTTCCAGCATCCCTGAGATGTTGCCCGATTGTCCACCTTCGGAGGCAGTCGGGGGAAGATTATCGCTGTACCCAAAAGCCTGGCTTTCCCTTTCTCAAGACAAATGGGTACAGTCGATCATATCCGAGGGTTACAAAATTCCCTTTATCCAAACCCCAATTCAGCAAAAGGGAACCCTTCCAGACATTCCACCCGGTCTAAGGGAACTAGCAGTACCAGAGATATCAAAACTGCTAGCAAAAAGAGCCATCCAGCCAGTCCCAGCAGACCAAACAGGATCCGGAATCTACTCAAGGTTCTTTTTAGTACCAAAAAAGACAGGGGACTGGAGACCAATATCAGATCTCAGCAAACTAAACAAGTTTGTAAAGAAAACAAGATTCCGGATGGTCACGCTTCAGTCCATTCTACCCTTTCTGGGCAAGGACAATTGGATGTGCTCGGTGGACCTTCAGGATGTGTACTATCACATCAAAATTCACAGGCGCTCCAGAAGGTTTCTCCGCTTTCGGCTGGGGGCCAGTCACTTCCAATTCAGAGCCCTGCCATTTAGACTCACTACAGCCCCCAGAGTGTTCACCAAATGTATGGCAGCGTTTACGGCTCACCTGAGACGTCAAGGATTCCAGGTGTTTCCATATCAAGACGACTGGCTCCTCACTGCCACCACCAGGCATCAACTTCTCCAAGCCAGAGATTACAACATTCACATTTGCAGAGGGCTAGGGATCTCTATAAATTTCGAAAAATCTGCCTTGTCAATCTATTACCTTTATAGGCGCCAGTTTGGACACTGTACAACTTTCAGCAAAGTTAACAGATCAAAGGATCTTGAATATTCAAAACCACATCCATGTGCTTCTCCAGAGCGGCAAAATTCAGGCCAGGTTTGCCCTGAAAGTATTGGGTCTTATGGCGGCCGCCATAACACTTCTTCCCCTTGCCCGCTTTTACATGCGTCTCCTACAGTGGATGCTGTTCGCCCAATGGTCCTTTCAACGACTTCCCATGCATCACAGGATCATGATAACTCCAATTTGCAAAAGGCATCTGACCTGGTGGATATTGTCCCCTCAAGTCCATCAGGGCAGACCCTTTGTTCCTCCCGTCCCGGTCGCCACGGTTACATCGGACGCCTCCCTGATCGGGTGGGGGGGCATTATCAGGGCAGGATGGTCCATGGCACTTGGCAACCTTTCGAATGCCACCTGCATATAAATGTCCTGGAGATGAGAGCAGTACTTTTAACGTTGCAAGCCCTCCACGACTCTCTTCCCCTGGGGACTATTGCAGTCCAAACGGACAATATGTCCGTAGTGTGGTATATCAACAAGCAGGGCGGAACCAAGTCCTATCCCCTGTGTCGAGAGGCACTCAGACTTTGGCAGTGGGCAATCTCTTCTCAGCGGTTTCTGATAGCAACGCATATCCCCGGGAAGTCCAACATCATAGCGGACAGGTTGAGCAGAGCTATTCTCATGCCTCACGAGTGGTCTCTCAAACAATCTGTGACGGAAGAGATTTTTCAGAAGTGGGGCCTTCCTTGCTGCGATCTTTTTGCTACGCCTCAAAACAGCAAATGCCCCGATTTCTTCTCCCTCTTCCCCCTTCCAGGCCATCCCCCCAGAGTCGCTCTAATCCAAGATTGGCCCCGGGGACTTCTCTATGCCTTTCCTCCTTTTCCTCTAATACCACAAGTAATTCAGAAAGCAACCACCTTGAGAGCCAAGATGATTCTCATTGCCCCTTATTGGCCTCGACAGATATGGTTTCCATTCCTGCATCATTATCTTTTGGTACAGCCATGGCATCTGGACCCGGTTCCAGATCTTCTGACCCACCAGTCGGGGCAGCTGCACCAGTCCATACCTTCTCTCAACCTCACTGCTTGGTTGCTCCACTTCCGTCCCTAGTCAGGCTTCCTATGATTTCTAATCCCGTCCGGGATATCATAGTAGCTTCCCTTAAATCTTCCACCAGAAGGATTTACACTAGTAAATGGCAACGTTTTTCCTTCTGGGCAAAAGCTAGGAACATAGATCCCTTTACTGCTCCGATTCATTCGATCTTGGACTTCCTAGCCGAAATATTTCACTCAGGATCTTCTTCTTCCACAGTAAAAGTTCAGTTGGCAGCCATTTCAAATTTTCATATCGGCTTGTCGGACCACAACATCATGTCCCATAAACTTTGCAAGGCATTCCTTAGAGGTGTATTTTTACTTAAGCCTCCGATTAGAGACCCCCCACTACAGTGGGATCTAAATTTAATCTTAACATCCTTGATTCTTTCCCCCTTTGAACCTGCGGCTACCTGTTCATTGAAATTTCTTTCTTGGAAGACACTCTTCCTGGTCGCCATTACTTCTGCCAGGAGAGTATCTGAGCTTCATGCCCTCTGCATTCGTCCTCCCTACTTAATTTTACACAAAGACAGAGTTTCTCTAAGGACTAATCCGTCTTTCTTACCCAAAGTGGCATCGCAGACGAACTTAAATCAATCTATTGATCTTCCAGGTTTTTTTTCCCAAATTATTCTAATAGAGTGGAGCAAAAACTACATTATCTCGACGTTCACCGCCAACTCAGATATTATTTGGACAGAACCAAACAATTTAGGAAATCTGATCAACTGTTTTTATCCTATGCAGAGAACAGGAAAGGCCTTCCGGTATCCAAGGTAACCCTATCTAGGTGGCTGTATTCTGTGATTACATGCATTTATCAACTCAGAGGTAAAGAGTTGACTTCTAGGCCAAAAGCCCATTCAACGAGAGCACTAGCTACAGCTACAGCTTTTCAGGCTAGACTTCCAATAGACACTATTTGTGCAGCAGCCATATGGGCCTCTCCTCATACCTTTGTTTCGCATTACAAATTGGACTTGGCCTCCAGAAACAGAGCAAATTTTGGTTCCACCGTTCTCAAGAGTCTGTTCCACTGAGCCACCCAGGATAAAGGTGCTAGGGACGCGGTCCCATCCAGCAAGAATGAAGGCGAGATTGACAACTTAACATTGAGAAGTTATGTACCTACCATAACGTTCCATGTTAGTTGTCTTCTCGCCTTCTTTCTTGTCCCCCACCATCCCCCTAGCCTGGTCAGACCGAGAAGATTGTTCCTCTTCCTTGAAGAGTCCTGATCCAATTTTTCCAGCTAATTAGCTTACTAGTGTCACTAGATCAGATTGGTCTTTTTCGAGGGATTATTTGCCCCTTCCTCCTCCTCTCCAGTTGGAGGAATATATTGCATAATTTTTCCTTAGCTACCAAACAAGATCTGGGTAGTTATCGCCTTGCATCATGGGATATAGGGTTGCCTCGAACCGGTAAAATTAGCTCTCGAGCTTTAGTAAGTGGCCGAGTCGGAGCCGAGGATCAGCTCCGAACCCATCCAGCAAGAAAGAAGGCGAGAGAAGACAACTAACATGGAACGTTATGGTAGGTACGTAACTTCTCATTTTGGAGGAAACAATCTTGAGCCAGTACGAGTCAGGCTGAACGTGCAGGAAGCGTTCATACTTTCTTGGTGTGCATTAGCTAATAGGGACGTTGTTTGCCACCACTTAAGGGTCCCCTGCCAACCTCACACCAAGTAAAATCGTACCTGGTGTCTAGGATTGAGCGCAACTCTTTTCTTTTATTAGAAATTAAAAAGCGATGTGACAGTTGGTGATTAATGGAGTCTAGGTCAGAAGGACGGGTCCAGAAAATGAGAGCAATGGCTCTGGTGAAAGAGAAAAAAGAAAACTAAGTGAAGCAGTAATTATTTATTACAAAGCCTCAGGTAGTTTTCCAAAGCATTTTTGAAAGATCGAGTTAGCTTCCTTTGGCGAGGCCATTATGTATTTTATATCATTCTGAAAAAAGCAGAGTGTATTAGGGAATCACATTTAAAATTTAATCTTCCTTTTAATTAGGTCTGCACAGTATGGATATAGTTTGAGGTGCCTTTCCTTTATTTCTGTAGGGAGATCTTGGGAAATGGAAATAGGATATGTATTCCAGTTAAAGTGCTTACGTTTTTTTGTAGGCGGATAAAATATCTTGAACATCTTGAATAGTTGAGGAGCTTCACATAGATTGCTCTAGGGCTTGAATTGGATTGACTTTTATATAACGCTCATGTGTTCTTTCAATAATGTAATCAGATGGAGACTCTCTTGTGTGCATTAATGAATTTGCTTTAGTGTTGGCATCAGTTGATTTTGCTCATACTTTTCCGGTAATCCTTTTATGATCAGATTATTTCTTCTGCTCCTCGCTTCTAAGTCTATTCATTTTGCATGTGTGTCTGCAAGGGCCTTATCTTTAGTCTTCACTTCTGTTTTTAGTAGTTCTAACTCCATTTCATTGGACTTGATTCTCCCTTCAACAGAATCCATTCAATAAGCAGTTTGTTTTAAAGTGCCACCAAATGTACAGAGCCATTCCGAAGCCTTGGACAGCGGATTGTAAAGGTAAAAGGGCACTCTTCAGGTCCTCCATGCTAATGGAATTTTCAGCCTTCTGTTTAGAGCAATCTTTATTTAGTTCTTGTTGTGCTTTAGATGTTTTTTGCCTTTTAGGTGAAACCTCTTTTTCTGGGGAGGCTATTGCTGATAGCTTGGTTTTGGAGGTTTGAGTACCCATGTCTTCTGCTTCTTTACCGCGGCTTAGATTACTTGTTTCCCTCGTGGTTGCTGTCTGCTGTTGAGGTGCTGAAGCCTTCAGGCCTCTATTGTACATGTGTAGACTCATGCTGAATTCCTTTTAAGTAGGAAAACAGGCTTAAACTGATGTTAAACAATCATTTTTGAGGGCTGTTGATTTAAAACCAGGTTCCTTGTAGTTTTTTTCTCCTTTTGCTGTTTGTAGCTGCCGATTTGTTGGCTAATGCAGAAATTTACTATATGAAGTTGAGAGCTACGTGGAGAGGGTACTTCTCAGATGACCACCATCTTGGAATGGCCGTCAGTTTTATACATTTACACAACCAGAAACAAAATGCACAGTGTAACTTAAAGAAACTAAAATAGAGCAGTTTTCAAAATGGTGAGTTTGGGTAGTTACACAGAAAACAGGACAGTGTTTTCTGTACATATTCCTGACTCGTTCTAGGAAATTTAAGTGAAGACATCAGCGATGTTGAGTTGGCACACCCTGTCTTCTTGAAAAGAAAAATCTGATGAAAGATAAGGGGAGCATAGGTATAGTAAAACATTGCCAATCCCGGACCAATTTCAGAGTCACCTCTTGCTGTCTGAGGAGAAGCTTATGTATGGCCACTTATTGTATCACTTGTTCTGTTAATAAATGGAGTTGGAATCTCCTCATTCTTTCTTCTCTGTTTTTGAAATTCAGAAGGAGTGAAGGACATTAAAGGAAGTACCACCCCCCCTCCTTTACTAATGGAAAAATATAGAGACTACTTAATATAAGTAACAAAGCATATTTAAGCAGTAATCCATAAATCAAGTAATGTCACATAATTGCCCTGATAGATGTGGAGATACAGCTCTTTGTAAGCCGCGTTTTCCATACATGCTGAAAACAGTGTAGACACTCAGGTAGCCTGGTCTGTTCACATCACCTGATCTCTGTCCAGCTGCAGCAACAGCAGCAGCAAACCACACCATTCACCCAGGATTGGAGATTTGGTCATTAGTTATTTATTTCTCTGCCATCCATTCAACAGCTATGTCTCCTGACCAGGGATTACTGCTTAAACCCCATTTGCCAGTAGTATAGTCAGTAGTAAAACTCCTCTCTTGCTGGCTGGCTAATTGCCTGCCAGTAGTAAATATTATGTTTTCAAGTGTAAGTTAAGGAAAGGTTATGTTTCATTTTCATTCTATAAACTAGAAGTGATTGTTCTTAGTGGGGTACTGCTGATGAAAATTTGTGGTAAAAGTTACAGCTTGATGTATGTTGGCCTTTTCCTGTTCATGAAAATAAATACTAGTAATGGTCATCTCAAAGTTTTGCTAAAAGTTAAACTGTTGATTAATTATACTTTCCTCTAGAATTTGTAATGGTTATTTAATAAGGGAAAACTATTTTGTGGTTGCGTTTGTATCATTCATTTGTATGGAGAAATATGGCTGAAGAGCATTTAGGGTTTGCGTGTTGGTTTAGGCTAGTATGCAGCCTTTTACCATGACATTTTTTCCAGTATGGTTTACGTTACACAATTTAAGTAGCTTCTCAAAGCTAGTAAGAAATTACTATGAGTGTTAAACAGTTTATTAGGTTTGTAGTAATCCAGGTATTGTCACTGTAGTGTCACATATTGATAGGTTTCTGCATTGCTAGGAGACTGGAGTAAAGTATTATGAAGATTATATAAATGCTAGATGATGCACTGAAAGAAGTCTGACCTTTTTTTGAACAGGGAGATTGCAGAAAGTGTAAAGGGCTGCAAACCCAGAGTTCTACCTTCTTGTGTCTTTAATGGCTACATGCTCCTCTCTGGTAAGTAGAAATGCACAAACGATTCAGTATTTTTGCATGCATAATTTGTTAACATGTAAAAAGTTACATGGCTTTGGTATGCTTTTAGTTTTGTGCATTGTATAATAAATATTTACATTCACTCTCATCTTGCTCATACTCCTGTTCAGAGTCAGCATTAAATCTAATTCAGGTCCCTCCCAGCACTCAACACCCAGAACTTTTCACCCCTCCTCTGCCCTCTCCTGTGCATGAATTAATGCCCAAATCAGCTCATATAAACTTGACCAGTAAACACCTTCCTTACAAACCACTTCCCTGACATCGTAGCTATCAGTGAAACATGACCCTTTTCAGCACACCATTCATTTCTGTAAATACATTCAGGATGTAAGACCCGACACTTTTATATTTTATAAAAAAATCCTCTTACCATCATAAAACTAGTATGTGAATTACCTCAATGTGCACTCATAGCTCACAACTAAATAGGGACAAATCTCAACAGATTCAGGGACAATCAGGGACACTTTTGAAAATGTCATTGCTGTTAACTTGAGATGTTAACAGAATAAGAAAATGCAAATTAATATACATTTTCTAAAGTAAAGAAGTCAGTAACTCTAATTATTGTCATTATTTATTAAGTGTAACTCGCCACCATGTCTCCAAAAATCACCAGTTTTAGGTGGGATTAAGGGTACATTTGAGTATTTCAGGATTGTTTCCAGTTTAAACCATTCTACAGAGGTAGAACTGTAAAACTAGTGAACCTGTTCTATATTTTACACAATACGAATTGAGATTATAAGGAATGTCATAACCGATTAGAAGAAATAACCTGTACAAATCAGCAGGCAATGTACTGTTGTGTATTTCATGAATGATTTAAGTTTAAATATTTTACAGAGGTAGCTCTGTAAACTGTACTGAGCAGATTGTGACTTTTGTGTAGTGTGAAATGAGATAATCCTCACGATAGGAATTACAGTTACATTGTGATATTTTAAAATGTAAAAAGGAGGATCCTCCTTTGTAAGGCTACATTTAAAATTATCCTTCCTTCCTTTCCAGTTTGGCATTTTTTCTCTGAAGCTCCCATGTAAGGGGATATGCATGCCTTTTGACAGCTTATGTCGTGAAATCACTTGCTGTAATAAGTGAACATATATAGCATTATAAGTCTGACAGCTGTTTTCTGTTGCTTTACACAGTTTGGATCTCAGCTCTTGTTTTTGTCTTGGAAATATTTATATTCATTGCCTAAATCTGGTAAGTCATCTAAGGGTTTATGTATCCACCATATCATAACCAAGCCCTACACTGTCATTGTCTGTACTAGATGGGAAGTAGTCATGTGAGGCACTTCCACAAATGCCAATATGTCAGGCTGGCCACCTGAAGATGCAGTATAATAGAGAATCTCATGGCTTACTTTGCTATTTAATGATCATCCTGGGGAGTGAGGGTCTTCTATGGCATATGCCATGGTTGACACCTTGTAGGAGCACTAAGGGTTCATCCAGTAGGGTTCCGAGCTGGCTCAGCTCACACTGCCGTAGTGATTTCACACTAATTAGCTGAAGAGGAAAATAGTGTGTGGAGGCACAACCCCCCTCAGATGTTGGCGATTGTGGGCTTGGAGGATGGAGGAGGTGCTTCCATGTAAAGAGGGTGGGTCAATCCGCAGGACTAGCAAGCTGGATGGCTCCAATACCACTTGACTTTTGCTTGAAATGAAGGGCTATTGGGGGTCATGGGCAGGAATGAATCAGCTGTTGGACTTTTGTCTACATGGGAATACCCAGCTCCTTCTCTACAGGAACAAGTGGGCCAGATGAGCAAACGTAGAGTAACCATCAGGCAAGGTGTTGGGAGGGAAGCACACACACAAAACAGATTATCTTCTTGAAAATAAACTGCTACGTAGTGCGCTAATCTGTGAAGGAATTCAGGAACCATTTCACCTTCTCTCTATGAAAACTAATACGAGCTAGTATTTACAATGCTCCTTGTTTGCTTTGGTCAGTGGACTCTTGACAATAATCACCTATCAAAAATGGTACTGGGTACTTCCCTTTTCTGAGTGTACACCACCTGGTGACAAATGTTTGAATGAATTATGTCCAGCTTACTCGTATGCCTTCAGGTTTGTAGTTAGAATAAGTTCCTATGTAGAAATATTTAAGATCTGAAGTTGTCCTGTTCAATTCATTAGCCTGTGGGTATTGGTTCCGATCCTTGGAACCGATCGGCTGCTTTTTTACAGCTTGAGCTTCCACACTTGAGCTCCTCCCTATACCCCTAATGCCCTGCTCCCCCAACGTACCTCAGATCTTGTTTGCCGCTCTTTGCTCAGCATCGAGTTCGCCTGGCTCTGGAGCTTCCTCCGGGAAAAGTCAAGTTATTGGGGTTTTGTGAGAGTTTTTCTTTTCTCTTTTTCTCTTATATTCTTCCAGTGCTGTTCAAGACCTATAATTGTCCTTGCTATAGTCACTTTCCTTAGCTTAAACTTGAGTCTTGTTACTGTTAGCTGGCTTTCTCTGTGGTTAGTCCTCTCTCTCTCTCTCTCTTTTTCCAAAAAAAAAAAGTTTTCTTTCTTTATTTTTCTGTTGTAAGGATGTCAGAGAAACCTCAAGGATCTAAAAAATGCACTTCCTGTGGGAGGAAGATTCCCTTGTCTGATACCCACAGGGAGTGTGTTTATTCCTTGGGGCCTACTCATCTTGGGGCCCCTTGCATTATTTGTCAGGCCTTCCACCCCCGGGCTCTGGTGGACAGGAGGAGTAAGCTGGTCCTTAAAGGTTTGCTGCCTTCTTCCACATTACGGGGATACAGTCAACTTCAGGGGTTCAACCCCCTCCTAGTAGGCCTAACGACACCCAGGAAAGCAGGAAGTGCTCCTCTGTGTGTTTGTCCTCAGAGCCACCCAAAAAGGCTCTGACGTTGTCAGAACTGACCCAGTCAACACCGAGCTCGGTTCAGACCTGTTCTCCTCCACCCTGGTCCCTGGGCTGAGTGACTTGCCATCTGCTCCTACTGTGTCGGTGCCCTGCCATGCTCCAACAGTACAGTTTCTAAGATCTCGGTCCCGATCTCCCATGAGATCCTCAAGACCCCCGTCATCAGCATTTTCCAGGTCTTCCCAAAGCCTTTCCTGCAAGGATGTTGGGTTGGGAAGGTGGCCTAATGGTTGAGGTGTTTGCCTTACAAACACAAGGTGCAGGGTTTGAGTCTCACAAGGGATAATTGGCTAGGCTTAAAAATGGCTCACAAGGGCAGTTAGCTTAGTACTAACCTATGAACCTATGAACTTATGTCAGCAGAATGATGAGGCAATTCCTCACCGTCCCTCGGTTTCGGAGTCTTCTGTGTCATTGGTCTCCTATGCCGAGGTGTCGGGGCCGATAGAGATCTCCTCTTTTCCTCCGATGGTTTCCCCAACCTGCTCAGCTCCAATGGCTTTAGTTCTGAGTTTGTCTCAGAACAGTAACGTCGAGGCCAATTCATGGTGGATGACATTGACTCTGAAGCATTTGCAGCCTTCGCTTCCTCTAGGAGCCTCGGCTTTTGATAGCTCAGCTTTGACTCCGCCTTCAGAGCAGGAAGCTCAAGCTCTCTGTGAGGTGTCTGTTCCAGTGGCTTTGGCTCCGGTGGGACAGCTCTTGGTGGCTTGGAGCCCTTCGGCTTTTGAAGTGGTCAAGAGGGATCTGTCCCATCCTGGGAGACCCTCGGCACTCTCTGCCATGGTACCTCCCCCCATCCATTCTGGTCTGGTGCTCGAGGCCTCCACTCTGCCTTGTGGACAGCTGGTCCCCAAAAGCCTGCACTCTCTCCCCATTGTAGTACCCCAGGCATCTTCCAGTACCTCCAGGAGTGTCCCACCGAGGTGGTCCCTCAGAAGAGGCTGTGTAAAAGGCGACACATTGATTCCCCCATGGAATCAGTTACCATGGACACAGATTTCAATGAAGGAGAAGGTTCCCCAAAGTCACTACCTGACAAGGTCTCCTTTGGAGACATTTTAGAAATCTTGTGCCAGAGGCATGGTTGGTCAGCCCAGAACCCTTCCCCAGAGTAATAGGTGTTGTGGGAGGCTTTCAGGTCCGGCTCATCTACTGCCTGGGTGTGCCCCTCCTGGCTGACCTGATCCAGCTCGTGTTGTCCAGGGCTTGGAAGGAACCAGACACAGTAGAGCCAGTCCCGAAATGAGTGGAAAAGATTCTCAGTGTTCCCATAGATAAGCTGTTTTGGACCAAGGGTATCCCTGTAGATGCCATGGTTGTGGCGGCAGCCATCAAGAGGGAGCTTTTCCCAGGAGAGCTCCTCTGTCCATCCCCTGAATAGAGAATCCTGGGCATTGGACAGACTTGGCAAAATAGTTTACGCCTCTTCCACATTCACCTTGAGGGCATTAAATTATTAGTCTCACCTTACGAGGCTACAAAGGGACTTAGTAAATTAACTTTCTAGCTCAACCCCAGGATCCATGTCTGCTGAGGATCAGAAAACATTTTCCTCCAGACTGGCCACCCTACAGTCTCTAGGCAATGTGTCCATGAGGTTGATTTCCCCAGACTACAGGGGTACCTCAAGGGCTGCTGGTTCGGGCATTGCCATAAGGCATCATGGCTAGATGAGGCTATTCGATTTTGCAGAGCCTTTCAAACAAGTCTTTATTAATGCTCCCTTTGACAGCTCTACCTTGTTGGATCAACTGTTTGTGAGACTCCCTTCCAGAGTGAAAAGGACAGAAAGACCTTGTTTGTCATCAGAATATTTTTCTCTACCCCACAAAAGACCTTCTCCAGGAACCAGCGTGGGAGTAAGAAAATGTGGTTTCGAAAGTTGCAGGGTCCTTTTCAGGACATTCGGGGAGAATTTTCACCCCAAGGCAGAGGGGGAATAATCAAAATGGAAGCTGCCTCCCAAGTGGCCAAGGGGGTCCACAAAATCAGGGGTCATGGGAAACTTCTCTGGACAAGCCCTTCCAGCGATTCTGAACAGTTTCCTGACTGTCCTCTAGAAGCCTGGGAGGACTTCACAAGCGACAGATGGGTGCTAAGGATCATATCCAGAGCATACTTCATTCCCTTTTCTGGAAATCCCCCCCCCCCCCAAAAAAAAAAAATGTTTCCTCCTCATTGTTCCACCCAATCAGAGGGAGGACGTGACCCACGAAATAGAAAAGCTTTTGCAAAAAGAGTCATCCAAGAGGTCGCCCCCGATCAAGTCGGATCGGACATTTACTCCAGATTCTTTTTACTACTCTTAAAAACAGCGGACCTGAGACCTATTCTGAATCTGACCTCTCTGAACAAATCAGTAAAGCACACAAAGTTCAGGATGGTCACAATCCATTCCATCCTGCCTGTCTTGAATGCAGATGAATGGATGTTCTCTGTGGACATGAAGGACGCATACTACCATATAAAAACAGAGAGACGTTCCAGGCAGTTACTACATTTCAGGCAGGGAGCCAGTCATTACCAGTTCAGATCTCCCCCATGGTGTTCACCAAATGCTTGGCAGTGGTGACAGCGCATCTCAGACTGCAGGGTTACCAGATTTTTTGGTATCTGGACAACTGGCTTCTGACCACTCCAACCAGGCATCTACTCATTCAAGCCAGAGACTACTTACTACAGCTGGCCCCAGCTCTAGGGATAACTGTCAACATGCAGAAATCCCAGTTGGATCCGGTTCAGGTCACAGATTTCAAGGATATTCTGTGCTTATCTGATGACAGACAGGGTAACAAATCGAGGAAGTCATATCAGACAAATTCTAACCATACCTCAGCCTCCAGCCAGTTTAGTTCTCTGGGTATTGGTTTCAGTGGCGGCCACAATAATTCTCCTACCCATGGTTTGTTTCCACATGAGTATATTGAAATGGACTTCAGCAGTTCAGTGGTCGCTACTCAGGAATTCTGTCAGTGTTCCCATAAACCTGTCACAAGCGTGCAAGGAACCTCTGCTTTGGTGGCTTCACTCCGCAGATGTTACTCAAGATCGTCCATTCATTCTTCCATCCCCAAATGCCATGTTGACCACGGACTCCTCCCAGCTGGGGGGGGGGGTGGCATTATCTGGGTCGAACAGTCCAAGGTACGTGGATGTTCCAGGAGACCAAGTTGCATATCAGTGTACTGGAGATGAGAGCGGTTCTTTTATCACTGCAAGAATTTGACAGCTTTCAACCTCTAGGGACTATTGCAGTTCAAACGGACAACATGTTAGTAGTTTGGTACATCAGCAAACAGGGAGGAACGAGGTCTTACCCCCTATGTCGAGAAGCGATGAGGGTTTGGCAGTGGGCGATTTCTACTAACCACTTTCTGGTAGCAATACACATTCCGGGGGAGTCCATCATATTAGGAGACTGGCTTAGTTGAGTATTACTGATGCCTCATGAGTGGTCTCTGAATCAGTCAACAGCAGACATGGTTTTCCACAAATGGGGTCTCCCCTGCTGTGATCTGTTTGAATCTCCTTTTAGCAACAAGTGCAGCAGGAATTTTGTCTTGATCCCTCCTCAGGGGCAGTCACCCAGGGATGCTCTTGTCCATGCTTGGCCCTCTAGTCTTCTCTATGCCTTTCCTCCTATACCACTAATTCACAAGTTCCTACAGAAAGCTTTCAGTTTACAGAGCAAATTAATCCTCATTGCTCCCTTTTGACCTCAACAAACATGGTTCACCTTCCTTTGGTCTCATCTGGTCTGCCATCTGATAAGGCTGGATCCAGTCCCAGATCTGCTCTCTCACCCCATCCAGACATACAGGGCCTGAAGCTAACTGCATGGTTTCTCCATTTCTAGACTTTCTACCCCCATTCAAAATATTGTGGTCTTCGATATCTAAGATTTATAGAAGAAAGTGGAAGAGATTTTCTCTGTGGGCTGAACAAAGACAGATAGAATTTACAGCACCAGTGGTGGTTGTACTTGACTTTTTGGCTTCCCTTTTTGGTGATGGAGCTAGTTTCCAGTCAGCAGCCAAATCCAGTTTTTATTTTAGCTTTGATTCCTTATCCCTTGCTTCTTCCTAACTTTATAAAATGTTTCTTAAAGACATTTTTCTACTCCGGCCTCCAGTGAAAGATCCTACTCCACTGTGGGATTTAATGATGATTTTGCAAGCTTTTATCCACCCACCCTTTGAGCCTGCAGCTACTGTGTATTTGAAATTCCTTTAAGTATCTTAAACTTCAAGCCCTTTCTTCTAAATTTTCATACTTCATTTTTCACAAGGATAGAGTTATCTTGCACACTAATTCTTTGTTTTTACTAAAGGTGGCTAAGGAAGGGAACATTAATCAGTCCATCAATCTTCCAGTCTTTTTTCCCAATTATCAAAACAAAGGTGAATATACCCTCCCTTTGCTTGATGTTCATAGATAGTTTTATTTACATAGAACTAAGCCCTTTAGGATATAGTCTTATTTACATAGAACTAAGCCCTTTAGGAAGTCTGATCAGTTTGTATGCTTTTCAGTTAAAAAAAGAGGTAGATCTATTACCAAAGTCTCAGTAGATAAATGGTTGAAAGACTGTATTACTTTTATTTATTCTTCCAAAAATATTCCCTTACTAGGACCTGTTAAGGTCCACTCCACAAGGTCTGTGGCTACTTCTCAGGCTTTTTGGTCTAGAGTTTCAATTGAGAATATTTGCGCTGCAGCTACTTGGTCTAACCCCCCCCCCCCCACACACACACACATTTATTATGCATTACAAATTGGACATCATATCCATTCGGTTCTGCTGTTCTCCAGAATATCCTTCCGTATGGACCACCCTGGATCTTAGTAACTGGGGACTCTGTCCCACAGGTTAATGGAATGAAGAGAACAAAATTAGATAAAGTCGCGTTCTTACCATAACATTCCAGTCTGTGTTGTCCATCTTCATTTCCATTAACCTTCCCCAACCCCCATCCCTCTGTCCTAGTCTTTAGGAAGGCTGGTTGATATTCAAAGCAATTTATTTTCCTAATGTTGAGCTCCTGAGGTTGCTTAATTATAGAGTTGTGTAACTGTTGTAATTTAAACATGGTTAGGTGCCATGTGCTTTCTGGCAAACTCGATCTGAGGTATGCTGGGGAAGGGGGGCATTGTGAGTATAGGGAGGAACTCAAGTCAGAAAACTCAAGCTCTAAAAAAGCAGCTGATCGGTTCTGAGAATCGGGACCAATACCCACAAGTTAATGGAAATGAAGATGGACAACACAGATGGAATGCCATGGTAAGAACATAACTTCTTTTTTTCTCTGAATATGGTTTACTTTTATTATTAAAGTACTTGCCACATTCAGAATATTGAGCTTTGGAGAAGGAATTGTATGGCAAAAGTTTGAATGTTTCGACATGGTATCTGGCCCACTGTAAAAGTGGTAAACTGAAAATTTGCAAAAAATGAATGTTCTTTTCTTCTTCTTTTTATTTTTGTTCTTTAGGTTTAGAGCCTTTCAGGATTGGACCGTATACCAACTTTATCAACATTGGAGAGCGCTGTAATGTTGCAGGGTCAAGGAAGTTCGCCAAACTTATCATGAATGGCAATTATGAGGTAAGAAACAAGTATTTCTTGTTTTACAGATTGTCAAAATTTGTATTTTTGTTACAGCTTGTCATGTTGTCTGCACTGATTAAATGTACCTAAACAGATTGAAAGTTCATCTTTTGATTCCTGCAAAACATAGCAGACTTTTCTATTCTTTCTTGATTAATTGATTTTGGCTGCCCATTTGCTTCCCTTTAGGATTATTCTTTGTATTTGTGCTGTGGAGAAAGACATTAGAACTTGAGGGATGATGGAACGTATTAGACACCACACTAATGCACTTACACTAGAACATCATGCAGAAACAGTTTTAAAAACTTTGAATTTGTCTGATGTATTAAGCTTTCTGCTCTATTGTATCATCTCTAAGTACCCATTCAAAACATTAGAAACAAGACCGCAGGAGTCAGCAGACGATATTCTTACATCTTTGGCTTGACAGCTCTTGGGTTCCTTCTGTTTTTGTAAATAGTATGATGCTATTATTTCATACAGTAGACATGATCCAGTTAGCAATGTTCTTGAGAAGCAGGCAAGGCAGAAGGCTGCAGGTGGTGGATCATCTTTCTCCTTTTTCATTTAGAAGAACAGAAGAGAAGCTCTAATATTGGCAACCCTTCTTGATGACTCAGACTTTGAATTCATGATGTGCAGCTGTCAAAGTTTCACACTTTTCTTCAAAGAAACTTTCTTGTTCAAACGTTTATGCATCTGTTACTGGGATGCAGTGTAGTATCACACTGTATCCCAGTAACAGATTGGGATACAGTGTGATATCACAGAAAATATATATGGAAACATCCATTACCTGAGCTCACCATTTCTTTTCTAACACATTCACAGTTCAGATGTCAATCCCAGCATGCTAGGAAGAGTTTCAATGTTTTATGTATATTAGCAAATATACCTAATGTCCATGTGGTCCTCCTGCTACCAGCCAAGTTCCCCTTGGGTATCATTCAATTCAAGCAGTTGGCTAGAGCTTACTGCCAGCTGACCTGAACCTGGGAACAGTTTTGAAAGTCAGACGGTCATGGGTCTGGATATATGAGACAAAGTGCTTCCCTTCTAGGATCTTCCCTGGGTCCAGCACACTCTGATGGCAGAAACTGGAAAGGTAGCTCGCTAGTTCTGCCATACAGATGTTCAGCATTAGATCACTGTTGCAGTGGCCTAAGCTGTTTGGTTTATATTTCTCCAAGTAAATGACCAGCCAGCATTTTAAAGCTTGAGGGTGCTTTCCACATGCCCCACTGCCAGGAGCTCAAGAAGAACTCCATACAAAAGGTAGGTAGTTCACCAGAAGCATCAGAACTTTCTTGCCACTGAAGTGCGCTCATTCTGCGGGATTTGTGGATGTGACTGTTATCTAGCAGTCTGTCAATGTTAGGTAGATAATTCCCTGCTGGGAAAAACCTTCCACTGTTATGTTTTTTGAAGAATTCTGTTGTTTTCTGTGCATTTATTGTTATTTGGGCAAGGAAACTTCTTTTCTATGGACTAATAGTCCATGGAGTTTTCACTACAGTAAATGCTAGTAGTAACTTTGTGTATAAAATCTTTTTTTTTTAACTTGTAAACAATGAATAGTATTTATGTGTTAGGGACAAGATTTTGTGCTTTTAGGAACTGTCAGTGGTTTTTTTTTTTTTTACCTCAAAACTGTTGATGATGTTCATCGTGTTACCCTGCTGCAGTCATCACACTTGGGTTATCCTGCCGTGAGGTGGTCCCGCAGTCGGCCCGAATTCCAAAGTCTTGGTCCGGCGTCGGTTGCTGTCGCTTCTTCCCTGACATCAGTGCGCCAGGGGTATATAAGAGGCATCCAACGCCATTTTCTTCAGTCTTTCTTGCTGCGCGGTGCCCGAAGCAGAAGCAGTTCGCAAGTGCCGGTCGGCCGACTCCTGAGATTTTTGATTTTGAATTTCAGTCCGAAGTCTTCAATAAAGCTAAGTACCCCGTTGGGGAACATTTTCTTGCCTCAGTACGATGTCAGAAAAAGTTAACAATTGCATTTCTTGTGGGAAGCAAATACCTCATAAGGACTTTCATTCCTATTGTATTCCTTGCCTAGGCCCAGACCACGACGTCACAGGTTGTCGGTTTTGCGCTAGGTTTAATAAACGCATTATCAAACTCCGTTTTGACTTCACGCGGCATTATTTTGGTAGGAAATTTAATTATATCATGCCGTCGGAGCAACCGACTACCGCGATTCATAAAAAATGCAAGGATAAGGACAGGCAGCCTAGGAATAAGCCAGACCCCGAGGCCTCAGCTGGGCCTGTCGCCGGTTCCCCGGTTTTCAGTGAGGTGCCTAAGCAGCCCCTGACGATCGCAGAGCTGAAACCCCAGACAGCTGCCGACTCCCAAGCGGAGTCTACTAGACCGACGCAGCCATCTACCGACACTGGAGCAGAATTAGACACCGGTGCAGAGGAAACATTTTTGGTTGTAGAAGGAGTCTTCAGACCGACTACACTCACCATTAAATCTAATGCTAAGCTTAAAACTCCTTTAAGCCTAAGAAAACTGTTCATCAGTCTACAGGTCAAGGCCCCATGCCTAAGAAACAGATGCTTAAGATGGCTGAAGATTTAATTACCCTTATCAGGGGTTCCCATTCCCCTCCTGATAAAAGACCAAGACAAGAGGAGGATTATGCATCCTCTGACCAGGTTTCTCTATCCTCAGACTCTTCTGAGGAACAGGATTACACTTTTCCACCTTATGAGGATTCTGATGCTGAAGACTCTATTCCCTCAGTATCTCCCCCTGAAGACTACTCCTTTGGGGAAACATTACATACCATGAGGGAACATTTCTACTGGGAAGGCCAGGATTACTCAGATTCTAAGAAAAGGCTCCGAGAGTTCCTTTTATTATCCCAGCACAGACCTCTTGCTATCCCTCCTGTTTTAAATATTATGGATGATGTCTACTTGGAGTCTAGTTTAAATCCAGACTCTCTACCTCCTGCTCCAGCCAAACCAGACAGATACTACAGAGTACCTGACTCACACAAATTCCTTTATAAAAGCCCTATAGCTGACCCAGAAACCATATCCCAGGGTCCTAAGGGAGCAAAAGCTTCTATGGCTAAAAATCCTGTGCCCTCTGAACGAGATTCCAGAGCCCCAGATAGATGGGGAAAGAAAATATACACCTCTGCTACTCTGGCTATGAGAGCATTAAATTGCCAGTTTCACATAGGTTCATAGGTTTATACTAGGCTATCTGCCCTAAGGCATTTATAAGCCTAGCCCAAATTTTTGTGGCTTACGCCACCCCTTATATGAAAAAATACTGTGCCCATTAGTTTGGTGTGCCTCTGTCCAGCAGTGACACAGAGATGATTCCCGGGGTAAACCTACGATCTCCCATCCACAGGTCAAGATTTCTCTTGAACAGAGTCAGCGAGGTGCTCTGCCTCACATGGACCGGGATTTTATTCCACAGCATAGGGAGTCTCTGAGTGATAAATCTATCCCTCCAGCACGTCCTATTTATATCCGTGCTAAGGTTTAAGTCGCTTGCTCTAGTGGTTTTGGTGGATTTGGATTTTTTGAGGTGGAGCATGTCCATTAATTCCGGGTTGGACATGGCCTTGTATGTCAGGCACATGTCACCTCTGAGCAGATGGTATGCGACTGAATAGAGCTGGAGTTTCTTCAATCTGGCAGCATATGACAGATTTTGGAGTCCCTTTATCCTTTTGGTGAGGAACTTTTGGGGTCTCTCCAATTGCTGCAGATGTCGGGTGAGATACATCCCGAATGGGGCATTGTACTCGATCAATGGTCTGATAAGTGAAGAGTACAGGGGAACAATTGGATGTGAATCCCTTCATGATCAGGTGGGCAATGTAGAAGGTCTTTCTAACCACTTTAGCAACGTGAGTGTCAAAAGAAAGGCCACTGTCAACCTGGGTCCCCAGGTCCCTGATAACCTCTTCTATGCTTAGTGGATTGCCACCTATATGGTAGCTTGGGGTTACCTTGTTTTTCCCGAAGGGTATGACTACACATTGTTTGGCGTTTAACTTCAGGCCATGGCTCTGGCACCAGCTATCTGTTTCCGTGAGTCCCTTCTGAAGGATATCCATGTCCGATGCACTTTCCACTATGGCGCCCGGTTTGCAGTCGTCAGCAAACTTTGTCAGCCAAAGTCCTCCCATGTTGGCCTGTACTTCTGAGAAGTAGATGCCGAACAATAGGGGGCCAAGGACCGAGCCCTGTGGGACACCACTTGTGACCGGCTTGGAGTCTGACATAGCGCCAGCAACTCTAACCCTGTGGGTTCTGTCCTTAAGCCAGTTTGCAACCCATCTTGTGACATATGGGTTTACATTTAAGCTGGTACGTTTTTCTACAATACCCGAGTGGGGTATTGTGTCGAAAGCCTTTGCAAGGTCAAGGTAGGCTGTATGGACTGCCTTTCCCTCATCAATGGCCTTGGTGACTGTTTGAAGAAGTCGACCAAGTTCAAAAGGCATGATCTTCCCTTGACAAGCCAAACTGGGTCGGGTCCAATGTCTGCAAGTCCCTATATCTTTGTTTATGAGCTCCATTATGATCCTCTCCATAGCTTTGCAGACTAGACTTGTTAAGCTTATGGGGCTGTAATTACCAGGGTCCGTGAGGCGCCTTTGTGGAGTGGGACCACAGTTGCCGTCGCCACTCCTTGGGCACGTATCTTGTGGTAAGGCTGAGATTAAACAGCTGCCTTATGTGCGGGTTTAATTCCTCATTTAGCTCGTGTAGCACACAGCCGGGGACACCATCCGGTCCCATTGATGCTGTGTTTTTAGCTTTAGAGAGCAGCTTTCACCTGCGCATTTGAGATGTCTGGGAGGCTACACTCGGCTGGGATAGTTATCTCTCCTTTAGGGGAGAGGGGTGAAGTTTGCACTGAACCTGTCTGCCAGTATGTTGGCAATGTCTGTGGGTTCAGTGATTTTTGTATAATTTTGGACTAATTCTGAGCATATCTGGGAGTTTCCACCCAGGTTCCTAACATAGCTGAAAAAGGCCTTATGATTGTCCTTTGAATCCATGGCAATTTTCTCTCAAAATTGGCCTTAGTTGATTTTATGAGTGCTCGTATTTTTTACTAATAATGATCAGGGGTGACTTCCCTTTTATGGATTTTGTTCTATCATGTAATAGCTTTCTCCTCTTATTGTAAAGTTTGTTAATGGCTGGGGTCCACCAGACTGGACGTTTGCCCTTTGTGGAAAGAGTCTTGGTTTTATTTGGGATTGCCTGATCCATGCAGTCCTGAAGGTGTTCATAGAAGGCATTTGTAAGGGCTTCCGCAGCTTGGGTTGTGGTTTCCACTGGCTCAGGGGCCTTGAAG
The DNA here is from genome assembly GCF_019279795.1 of Protopterus annectens. Lineage (NCBI taxonomy): Eukaryota > Metazoa > Chordata > Ceratodontiformes > Protopteridae > Protopterus > Protopterus annectens. The sequence goes on along the minus strand of NC_056727.1, from coordinate 827,885,960 downwards.
GATACCACACCAGTCTTGAGTAGTGTGAAGTTTGCTTTAGAGAAGTTCTTCACTGTGGTCTTTTTGTTTGGGGTGGGGGGATATGGATTTACAGTGAGATTAGTTTATGAGTAGATCTCACCAATGAGGGATATACTTCGGTGTGGAGCATTTTGTCCCCATGTTTGTGACAATGAGATCTAGTATATTTTCTCCTCTCGTGGGAACAGTGACTAGCTGTTCCATGGCATTTGAATTTATGAACTCCAGGAACCGTTGGGCTAGAAAGTTAGGGCTTGAGTAATGTTCCCAGTCTATATTCGGGTAGTTGAAGTCACCCAATATGATGGTGTTTGGAGATACATTTATACCCTCCAGTGTCTTCAGGAAGGCTGTGTGGGGTTCCTGAGTTTGAGAGGGTGGCCTGTAGCATGCTACAATTTGTAGAGCAGTTTTGCCTATGGTTAGTTGCACCTGGATGGTTTCCAAGCTGTGCGTTGCCACCAACCTGGAGGTGTGGGTATCCTTTATGAATATGGATACACCCCTCCTTTTGTGGTGTGGTCCGGGTTTTGGGGCCGGGACGCATGATATGAGGTAAAACCTAATAGTGCCGGGGTGCTCTCAGGAGCCTTGAACCAGGTTTCAGTTACAGCACAGACATCGATGTTCTCCATACTGAGAAGGGCCTCGAGTGCGTGCATTTTGAGATTTAGACTTCTGGCATTGAGCAGCATTACCCTCAGTTTCTTCCCATTTTTGTTTTCTAGGGTGGTAGGTTTAGAATTTGAGCCTTGCCTAAAAAAGGCACTATGGCAAGAGCCTTAGCCAATATCCGGAATCCCAGGGGTGACAGGTGCAAGCCGTCCCTTGCGAAGCAGCGTGGCTTGTCAAGCATGTCATCCCAGGCAGACAGACACTGGATCCCCTTTGAATGACACCAGACATTAAGCCAATTGTTAAAGCTGATCATCTTGTCTCTATGTTGTGGCATCATTCTTGGTGAAGGAAGGATACTGCTCAGGGTCAGGGTCATACCTGCCTGGGCTACATAATCAGAGAGCTCCTCTATGTCTCTTTTCATGTAGTCCAGGGAGGTACGTCTCAGGTCATTCACACCAGCGTGGACAATGACTGTGTCATATTTGTACTTGCCGTGGAGTGACCCGAGTGCTTGTGTTATGTGGCGGATTCTTGCGCCCGATAGGCAGCTTACTGTGACCCTCTCCTTGTTCAGCCTGGTGAGTGGGACGTCAGTGTGTCTGACTATGGAGTCACCTATGACAAGTATGTTTGGTGTTGTATTTGGCCTTAAGGGCTGTGACTGCTTTGCACACTACGTTTGTGGTTTATGTGTTGCTTGTGGGGTGTCTTGAGGTAGCAGTTGTTTGGGTGTCTGCTTTGGAGGCCTCTGCTGTTTAGGTAACTTTTTACTCAGAGCCTCCGAGTATGTCTTTGTGTGTTTATGTGTTTGATTCAGTGGAGTGGTAGCATTATGTGAGGCTGGTTTTGTGGTGTGTGTAGTTGCCTTCTCCTCCTGTCTGGTCTGGTCTATCAACAATTCCTGATGTCTCAGTTAAAACAAAAAATGAGCACACATTCAGAGCAGCCTGAATTCAAGGAAATGTAGGATCTGTTGCATGCAGCTGAGCAGGTGGGCAAGCATACTTTACAATGTGGATTTGATTCATTGGAAGCATCCTGTAGAGCAGCTGTTACTGGCTCTGTCATTCGTAGACATGCTTGGTTAAAAGAACAAACCCTCCCTGACCATGTTAAAGCAAAATTGTTAGATGCACCTTTACAACAAGATGTATTATTTGGTGTCAAAGCAGAAGAGGTTTTAAAGAAAATGGAGGATAAGGCTAAATCTATGCAAACGGTCAAGGATTTCTTGCAGGTACAACCCCCTCACTTCAGCAGAAATTGGCCAACAAAAAATTGGTCCTTTCCAGCTTCAGACAGATCACAGAGGGGCAAATACAGACACCCTAGGGGCAGAGGTCAGTCACAGGGCCCTTACAAACCTCGCCAATGCGGTTCTGCTACCCAGAAAGGAGGAAAAGACAGGCCCCAAGCTAGCAGAAGGCAGACACAATGACTCGATCCTCAAACTACCAAGCAAATCTCTCCTGGCAACACCCTTAGGAGGAAAACTAGCATTTTTTGCAGACAACTGGCACATCATCACAAAAGACAAATGGGTTCTAAGCATTGTCTCTCAAGGATACAGATTCCACTTTCATACCTTACCAAGGATCAAAGGAATGCCAATCCTGCCACCAAATCAATGGGCAGAGGCACAAAAACAAATTACAGCCCTCATGAACATGAGAGCCATTCAACAGGTACCTACACAGGAGCAAGGATAAGGATTTTACTCAAGACTCTTCCTAGTTCCAAGAAAGGACAAAGCATGGAGACCCATTCTGGATCTTTCAAATCTGAACACCTACCTGCAAGTGCCAAAATTCAAGATGCTAACACTACAGCAGCTTCTTCCCATGCTGGGCAAGAATACTTGGCTAGTCACTTTGGACCTCAAGGAGGCATACCTGCATGTCCCTATCAGACAAAATTGCAGAATATACCTCTGCTTCATTACAGGTTCAATGCATTATCAATTCTCTGCACTGCCCCTTGGCTTATCTACTGCGCCCAGGGTCTTCACAAAATGCCTGGCACCAGTAATTGCATACTGCAGACAAAGAGGAATTCAAATATACCCATACCTGGACGACTGTCTTATTCAAGCAGAAAGCAAGGACATTCTTTTACAGCATCTGGCATTTATCAAACACCTTCTAAGTTGCCTAGGGTACACAGTAAACGAAAAGAAATCAAAACTAGTGCCCTCACAAAACATAATATTCCTGGGTGCCAGCATGAATACAACAGCCCAGATGGCTCATCTCATGCCAGATAAACAACGACAGCTGTTTCAATATTTCAAAATAATGGCAACAAAGACCCAACTCCCTGCAAGAAAAATTCTGCAGGCCTTGGGATTCATGGCATCTTGCATACTACTAATACTATTTGCAAAACTGCATATGAGGAAATTACAATGGTACCTGAAAAGTGTATGAATTCAGCACAGCCACAGCTTGGAAACAATGATTCCACTCATTCCCTGCCTCAACAGGAGTTTCTATGGTGGGCATAGGCATGTCACCTCAACAAGGGTCAGCCTTTCACCTTACCCACAGCCAGGCAAACTATGACAACGGATGCATCGGACTATGGCTGGGGAGCACACATGGCAGGACAGTGCATTCAGGGCAAATGGACTACAGATCAGAGACACCTGCATATCATTCAAAAAGAAATGCTAGCAGTGCAGGATGCCCTAACAACTTTCAAGGACCTTCTACACCCAGGACAGCTACTAATAAGGACAGACAACATCACAGTTATGTGGTACATAAACAAACAAGGGGGCACACATTCCTACCCTCTATGCAGGCAAGCAATGACCTTGTGAAACACTGCACTATCTTACCAGGTTCAATTACAAGCACAATTCCTGCCAGGAAAGAAAAACACATTGGCAGACGACCTAAGCAGAAACATCATGGATCCACACGAATGGAAACTAGATCCACAAGTATTTGCAATGATCGCTCAAAGATGGGGACGCCCAGACATAGATCTGTTTGCAAGCCCCCACAACCACCAACTTCAAAAATTTTGCACAAGGACCTTCCATCCACTAGCTTGGAAGGTGGACGCCCTCTCATTCAGTTGGAAAACATTAACAGTGTATGCCTTCCCTTCACTGCCTCTTCTAGCAAAGGTACTGCTGAAAGTCAGATTAGAGAGGCCACAAATGATTCTCGTTGCACCAGACTGGCCACGCCAACATTGGTATCCAATTTTAAGGAACATGGTCCAGGGCCCACCTTGGATTTTGCCACAAATTCCTCACCTGCTCACCCAGCGAGACAATCTGATTCTACACAGCCAGCTCAAGACTTTAAACCTGGCTGCATGGCAAATTACCTAAACAGCCAGCCAACACCTTTATCCAAAGCTGTTATGGATGTCAATCTGGAGGCCAGGAGGCCCAGCACCAGAAAAGCCTATTCAGACAAATGGAAAAGATTTTGCGCCTGGAACCAGGCTAAAGGCCTACATCCCCTGGAGCCGAACATTCCTCAGATTCTACAATATTTAACTGAGATGTTACACAAAGGACTTTCCTTTTCATCTATTAAGATCCACGCTTCAACAATTTCAGCTCATTATAGCACGGATCCTCCTTTATTTTCACATCCACTCCTAAGACAGTACCTCAGAGGGGCTAAGAACTTAAGACCACCAAGGAGAGCTCCAACACCTACTTGGGATCTCAACTTTGTCCTGGAAAAGCTTACACTGCCCCCCTTTGAGCCAGATTTTTCAACTGATTTAAAATTTCTTTCATGGAAAACTGCCCTACTTCTAGCATTAACCTCAGCTAGTAGAGTCTCAGAGCTACAGGCACTAATGGCAGTGGAACCTTTCCTCATTTTTTATCAAGACAGAGTTTCTCTACGAACTAATCCTTCCTTTATGCCAAAGGTGGTATCCAGTGTGGCCTTAAACCAAACCATTCACTCGCCCACCTTCTTCCCAAATCTCCAGAACAAAGGAGAAAGACTCCTGCACTCTTTAGACATTCACAGGCAATTACATTACTACCTGGATAAAACTAAGGCTTTCAGAAAAACTGACCAGCTCTTTGTAGCCTATGCTACAGGATCACAAGGAAAAGCTATCTCAAAACAGACCATTTCTAAATGGATAGGACATTGCATACGTTTCTGCTACACACATCATGGGAAACCAGTACCTGCTAACATTAGGTCCCACTCCACCAGAGCTACAGCTACATCAGCAGCCTTTCTCAGGGGAGTGCCAACCAAGGATATTCTGGAAGCTGCTACTTTGAGTTCAGTGCACACCTTCACCAAACACTATCACTTACCTCTTTACTGTAAGACTAGAGCTGGTTTTGCCACTGCAGTTTTGCAGGGCCTACTAGCTTCTTCTAACCCTGTTTGACTCCACCTCCCTTCCTTAGCTTTGGGATTCAACCCAAGTGTGATGACTGCAGCAGGGGTAACACGATGAACATAGTACAGTTTTGTACCTACCATAAATGTAGATGTTCGAGTGTTCACCCTGCTGCAGTCCAGGTTACCCTCCCTCCATCCCCTCTGAACTAGCTGAAATTATCTCTACCACTTTATCCTATTCTACCTCTGTGGTGTATTTGCTTGTACCTAAGGGTTTTGTTTTATTTTTATATAGCCATATGTACATATATATACATATATATATTGCCTACCTTTTGGGGGCACCTGACATCCGGGGCAAGAAAAAACTGAAGAAAATGTTGTCGGATGCCTCTTATATACCCCTGGCGCACTGACGTCAGGGAAGAAGCGACAGCAACCGACGCCGGACCAAGACTTTGGAATTCGGGCCGACTGCGGGACTGCCTGGCGGCAGGATAACCCAAGTGTGATGACTGCAGCAGGGTGAACACTCGAACATCTACATTTATGGTAGGTACAAAACTGTACTTTCTTCGTGTTTCACTGTTGTCCTCAAGCGACAGCAACCAATGCGGAAATACTAAGTCTCTAGTATTCGGGCTGCCGGCCGAGAGCTACCCTGGCAGGGATAACCCAAATGTGATGACTGCAACAGTGAATACAGTCGAACATCTACATTTATGGTAAGTGTACACAACTGTACTTTTTCGCTGGTACTAGGTTACTGACTGTTTCAGACTTTGCTTCTCATCTTTGAGGTTTCCTTAGTGACTTAATCAGAGGAGCAATTACCAGTCTATTTTGATGTCCTTCCATTTCACTGTTGCAGTATTCATTACGCTAGACATCCCCAGCGGCCCATTGTCTGGCCAGTATACCAAAGCCTTTAGGTTGCTTTGAGGTACGCCGTATGTCACGCATATGCTCATCCCATAGAGTAGGGAATAAAGATGACACCAGACTTACCATCCTCAGAATTTCTTTGTCACCAGTCCGAATGCCATCTCTTCATCATTGGTTTGAATGCCTGTTCCGTTTCTGATTCACCAAGCGTTACAAATAAGTGCCCTACTGGGGTTTTGTTGTCTTCTTCCCTTTACTGTATTGTTGCGTGTGAAGTTTTTTGTCATCCAGGAAGAGTAAATGCCAGTGCTGGAGACAGATTCCTCATAAAGATCATCACAAACTGTGCCTGTTTTGCCATGGCACTTCGCACGACCATATGTCCTGTTCTGTTTGTCAGGCCTTTGTTCCCAAGACCCTTCATAGTAGGCTTTCTTCTTTGGCTCTTTCTCTTTAGAATCAATGTCTTAAGCTTCTGGCTAAAGACAAAATGGAGGGAACTTCCCACTGTGAGGGACCGCAGTCTAGGACGAATAAGGCCAACAAACCTAGGCTGGAATCTTCTGCTGTACAGCCTCTGCCGGATGTCTCTCCTGAGCTGAGTGATAGCCTAAAGGTTCACCCTACTTCATTGCTGGATTCTTCTACTACTACTATGTTGGAGGTAGGTGGGGATGCGACTTTAGGCACATCCGAAGAGGCATTGCAGATGTCCGCTTCGGATGTTCAGGAAGAACCGTGGCTGATTATCTCTAAGAGCCCTAGAGGTGTTCCTCAAATTCTAGTCAGAGAAGTCTCTACAGCAACCTGTCTAAACCACTGCACATTGCTTTGTCCTCTGGTATTGTGATTTTGTTATACCCATCAGGGCAAGACTAAAGTAAAGAGGGTCTATATTAGAAGACCGAATGGAAAGAATATCGAATGGCAAAACAGCGAAAAGACCGGACCTCGAAGTGCTGTTTGCCAGATTGCGGCACAGTGAAGTTTGGAATATTTGCCCTTTCCTCACTGCAGTGCAGTCTTGGAGTTGGTATATATATTTAGCAGGGGGTGTGGTGGGCGCAGCCCCCCCCCCCCAATAGCAAGTTCAAGGTCCAGTCTTTTCGCTGTTTTGCCGTTTGATATTTTTCCCATTCGGTCTTCTAATATAGACCCAAGTAAAGATGCATTCCACCAGGACCTTTTCTCTGTAGTGGTATATTGGAAAGGGGTGAACTCTAGAAGTATTCTGGAGGCAGCAACTTGGTCCTCTGTCCATACCTTTAAGAAGCACTACAGACTGGATGCCTTTTCTAAATCTAGAGCAGGCTTTACAAGGAATATTTTCCAAGGGCTCCTGGAGCCTTACTCTTCCTCCTTCCTGGGTGGGAATCTACCCATATGCCAGTAAGACAGTGTATTTGTTAAACATGGTACAGTGGCATAAGTCCTACTTACCTGTAACAATAGATATTTGTACAACACACTGCTTTATTGACAGTGCCCTCCCACCACCCCCCCTTTTGCTGGATGTATATAGTTTGGTGTTGGGGTTGCTGCAGAGTTTTGCTCAGTGGCCTTGTGTGTATGTATTTTAGTTTGGAAAAGTAGGTATTCACAAAGCTTGCATTGTCATCTTTTCTTCTCTTCCTGCTGGACCCTGTCAAACTGAAAGAGTCCTGCCATTGGGTTTGAAAGGTAGTTCTTGTACTGCCAGGTGATTGGTCCATCACACCCGTAGATAGGTCCTGAGCTTTGATAGACTGCCAGAGGGAGGGTAGCAGGGCACTCTATGAACATCTTCTGTTGTAGGTAAGTAGGACTTAACACCTGTACCTTTCTCCTGTGTCCTGCAATAAAAAAACACTTCTTCCTTAGGGTGTTAACTTTGTTTTAGATACCTTAACTACAAGTCCATTCAAACATGCTTTTTACATGGAATTAAAATTCTTGTTTTTGAAAACTGTTTTTGGTGACTTTAGCCAGAAGAGTTTCAGAATTACAAGCCTTGTCTTCCAAACCCTCCTATCTAGTCTTTCATAATAACAAGATACTCCTTAAGAATTCCCCCTACTTTCATTCCCAAGGTTGCCATGGAAATTGAGCTGAACCTATCAATTAATTCACTTGTTTTCATTCTAAACCATTCTAATATAGGAGAATATAGCCTTCATGTCCTAGATGTCCATAGACAGTTGAGATTCTATTTCCACCAATATAAATCTATATAGAAAGATGCCCAGCTTTATCTTCTTCGCTGTCTAACAAGCTGGAAAGAAGGGTGTACAAAGTGTTCTTGTGCAGGTGGGGACCTACTTTCAAATCACAAAATCTCACATTCCCGAAGACCACAATACCAAGACCAAAATGTCGAAACATGAATTTCCTGAAACTTCAAAAGATTGACTCCCACAAGATCGACTCCCAAAATATCAAAACACTAAATGCACACTTATACGTACTACCCTTCACCAAAAAATACAAACCAACTAACACAAACAATTCACAGTCAACTTCTCTATGCTTAAGCGGGGGAGGGGGCAAGCTACACACCTACACTCCCTGCTAATTAAATACATCAACTCCGAGATCGCACTACGGTGACAGCAATGGTAAATATACCATTCTGCTCCTATGCCAACTTCAACTAACAACTAAAGTACTGTTTAGTTACATTCCCTTTTCTAAATAATGTACATACCGTACTGTAAGCAAAACTTCCTTACCTTTCTGAAAGAGACTTCCTGTTCCGTACATCTGTACGATATTTCCCGGAGCTTGTCATATAATAGCAGTCATCTTTTTTTTAATTCCGTACAATGTGAAACTTCTTAAGGGAACAATATCCTATTAAAAGGTAAGTAGCACTACTATAATAGCCGATTTAATATTTTCATATTTGGTATTATGGATTTTCAGTCTCGAAAATCCATAATCCATCTTGGTGTGATGGTTTTGGTATTTTCATCTTCGGGAATGTAAGATTTCGTGATTTAGAAGGGAATCTCCAGACGGCTATCTGATTGTATTTATTTTATTTATACTTTACATAGTTAGACTGTCCCCTGCAAAACAAAAAATAATACCACAAGGTTAATAGTTAAGCAGCATATTTCAAAAAGCCCACAATGGAAGAGACTTTAACTACAGTAACCTAGTCTATGATGCACACATTTGCTAAACATTATAAACTTTGATATCATTTTAAGGCCAGAACTACCAATAGAGCCACTATTCTGAAGAGTCTCCTGACATAATACTACCCTGGTACGAGGTAGTTTGACATTAGTCAGATCAGATGGACTGAATGGATAGGATACAGTAGCTATGTACTTGCCATAATGCTGGATGCTTTCATTCTGGTCAGTCCATTATCACATCCCTTCCTCCATCCCCCTTCCAAATTGTTACTTTCAGAATACCTGAATGACTGTATAGAAACTTTTCTCCGCTATTACCTGTCTTCTCCATGGTTTCAGTCCTGAAATAGGAAACAAACTCTGTCTGAGGAGTTAGCTACACCAGTGCATTATGGGAGGAAAAATGTTTGAAGGAGCTTGAGACAGGAGTACTAGTGAGTCCAAGTTGGATCCAACAAGCAGCTCAAAGACCCATTAGTCATATCAGATGGGGCAGAATTAAAGGATCTGCCATTATGGTAAGTACATAGCTACAGTTTATGTCAAGTATTGTTATACTTAAGGAGACTTACATGAAATGTGATTTGTTAGATGACTAGTAGAGTTACCCACTGGATATTCTCAGAGTCAAATTCGCACTTGTATGCTTGATGTCATTGTACCAGCTGCTAGTACTACAGCTGTTAGAACATTTCTGGTTGACAAGCGTTGCTTACCAAAAAGCATTCCCTGGTGGGATGGCTCGAGTACCCAGAGGGCAGATGTACTTCGTGTTTCACTGTTGCAGTCATTACATTTGAGTAATCTGCTGGCAGGTTGCCCTCAGTCGGCCTGAGTAACAAAGTCTTGGGTCCTGCATCGGTTGCTGTCTCCTCTTCCATGGCGTCAGGTCATCAAGGGTATAAAACATGCAGCCGACGCCATTTTATTCAGTCTTTCTTGCCGTGTGGTGCCCGAAGCAGAAGCAGTTTGCAAGAGCCGGTCGGCCAACTCCTGAAATTTTCGCATTCGAGTTTCAGAACCAAAGTATTCAAACTAAAGCTAAGTACCCCATTGGGGAAACTTTTTCTTGCTCCTTACCGATGTCAATAAACATTAATAATTGCATTACTTGTGGGAAGCAAATACCTCATAAGGATTTTCATTTGTATTCCTTGCCTAGGCCCAGATCACAACGTGCCTTGCTGTCGGTTTTGTGCTAGATTTAACCAAAGCACTGTTAAGTGTCGGTATACTTTTGCTTCTAAATATTTTGGTTCAAGATTTAATTATCCTGAAATGTCATTGGTTAGCAATCCGACTACCGGAGTTCACAGACTGTCGAGGTCCAAAACCGATGACAAATCTTCTCCTAAGCCAGTCGCCGGTTCGCCACTTCTCAGTGAGGAGCTTTCGCAGCCCCTGATACTGCTACTTTTGAGTCGCAGGCCTCTACCGAGACCCATTCGGAGTCCGGTATGCCGTGAGATTCTCAGAGTATTGAACCCACGGATGTCTCTCCCTTGGATGGGTCCGGAGTCACTGAGCAGGCACCAGCTTCTGAGGGTGTTTTCAGGCCTCAACATTTTTATATTAAACTGACGCCAGCCTCAAAAACAAGGTCAAAAACATCTTCTATGTCTAAAAAAGCGACGCATGAGCCACATGCTCAGGCCCCTATGCCTAAAAAACAGATGATCAAAATGGCTGAGGATTTAATTACCTTGCTCAGGGGTTCCCACCCCCCCGCTAAGAGGCTTAGGCAAGGCACTGATTATGAATCTTCAGATCAGGTTTCCATTTCTCCTGATTCCTCTTCTGATCAGGAATTTTCTATTCCACCCTACGAGGATTCTGATGCTGAGGAATCCATCCCATCTGCATCCCCTCCTGAGGATTACTCTTTTGGAGAGATTTTGCATACTTTAAGGGAACATTTTCCTGGGAGAGTCAGGACTTCTCTGAATCAAAAAAGAGGCTTAGGGATTTCCTTCTTCTTCCTCAGCATAGGCCTTTGGCAATACCTCCTGTATTAGACATTGTTGATGATGTGTTTTCGGAATCAAGCATGGCTCCTGATTCACTGCCTCCGGCTCCTATTAAGCCAGACAGATATTACAGGGTTCCTGACTCCCACAAATTTCTATTCAAAAATCCTGCTGCTGATCCTGAGACTATTTCTCAGGGTCCCAAGGGTGTAAAGGCCTCTACAGCCAAAAATCCTACCCCGTCTGACAGAGATCTCAGGGCGCTGGTTAGATGGGAAAGAAGGTTTGTACATCTGCAACCTTGGCAATCAGGGCCTTAAACTGCCAGTTTCATATGCTTAAATATCAACAGCATGTTATGGGCTTACTGAAACAGAAAATGATGTTGATTTCTGATTGTGTGGAAAATAAAGAGTTACAGGAATTATTGCATTCATCAGAACAGGTTGGAAAGCATACTTTGCAATGTGGTTTTGATTCCTTGGATGCCTCTTGTAGGGCTGCCATTACTAGATCTGTGATTAGAAGGCATGCCTGGCTCAAGGAGCAAAATCTGCCTGATCATGTTAAAGCTAAATTGTTGGATGCCCCTTTGCAGCATGAAACTCTGTTTGGTAATAAGGTAGAAGAGGTTTTAAAGAAAATGGAAGACAAAGCTAAATCTATGCAAACTGTAAAAGATTTCTTGCAAGTGCAGCCACCCAGGTTCTGTAGACACTGGCCTACTAAAAACTGGTCCTTTCCTGTGTCCAACAGAGCCACTCAAGACAAATCCAGATGCTCAAAAGGCTCCAGATACCAATCACAGGGTTATTACAGGTCAAAGCAGTGGGGTGCCTCCACTTCCAAAACTGGAGGAAACAAAGCACAACCCTACAGTACGCAGTCTCAATGACTTTCCTCTACCATCACCAAGCACTTACCTTTTGGCAGCCCCCTTGGAGGGAAAACTAGCACTTCATGCTCAGAATTGGCATTTAATTACCCAGGACAAGTGGGTATTAAACATAGCATCCCAGGGGTACAGATTTAATTTCCATACTTTGCCAATTCCAAACGGATGGCTGGATCTGCCACAAAACCAGTTGGCAGAGGCCCAGAAACAAGTCATGTCCCTCATGGATATGGGGGCTATTCAACCGGTACCAGAAAAGGAAAAAGGACAAGGTACTCAGAAAAGACAATTCATGGCGTCCAGTACTGGACTTAAAGATTTTGAACATGTTCCTGGACATTCCAGAATTCAAAATGCTGACTTTACAACAGCTACTGCCTATGCTAGGCAGGAATGCTTGGTTAGTAACTCTAGACTTAAAAGAGGCATAC
>NC_056727.1:827843681-827868681 GCF_019279795.1 Protopterus annectens | reverse complement strand
GGTTATTGAGAAACGTTGATGTTCTTCGTGTTTCACTGCTGCAGTCATTACATTTGGGTTATCTGCTTGCAGTAGCCCAAAGTCGGCCTGATTAACAAAGTCTTGGGTCCTGCGTCGGTTGCTGTCTCTTCTTCCGTGATGTCAGGTCGTCAGGGGTATAAAACATGCAGCCGATGCCATTACATCAGTCTTTCTTGCCGTGTGGTGCCCGAAGCAGAAGCAGTTCGCAAGTGCCGGTCGGCAGACTCCTGAAATTTTTGTTTTCGATTTTTAGAACTGAAGTCTTCAACTAAAACTAAGTACCCCCATTGGGGAAACTTTTTCTTGCTCCTTACCGATGTCAGTAAAAGTTAATAATTGCATTTCTTGTGGAAAGCAAATACCTCACAAAGATTTTCATTCGTACTGTATTCCTTGCCTAGGCCCTGACCATGACGTACCTTGCTGTCAGTTTTGTGCCTTATTTAATCAACGCACTATCTGTCGTTGGTATATTTTCGCCTCTAAATATTTCGGTTCTTAGTTTAATTATTCATAAATATCGTCGGTTAGCCATCCGACTACTGGTATTCTGAAAAAACACAACGATAAAGACAGAGACAGGCTGCCTAGGTCCAAAGCCGCCGCCGCCGCTTCTCCTAAGCCAGTCGCCAGTTTGCCGGTACTCAGTGAGGCGCTTTCACAGCCCCTGATACCCACTACATTTGATTCGCAGGCCTCTACTAAGACCCATTTGGAGTCCGGTGTGCTGCGAAATGCTTCAACTGTGGAACCTGCGGATGTCTCTACCTTGGATGGGTCCGGAGCCGCTATGCAGGCACCGGCTTCTGAAGGTGTATTCAGGCCTACAGACTTGCATATTAAACCAACGCCTCCCTTTTCTTTAAGGCCTAAACCTCAAACCATGCCTAAGAAACCGACGCCCAGGCCACATGCTCAGGCTTCTATGCATAAAAAAGAAATGATAAGAATGGCTGAAGATCTTATAACTCTAATCAGGGGAAGCCAACCACCCCCTTCTAAAAGACTTAGGACTGAATTTGTTTATGAATCTTCTGATCAGGATTCTGATTTTTCTGATTCTTCTGATGATCTGGATTTACCCTTATCTATTTAAGAGGATTCTGATGCAGTGGACTGTATTCCCTCTGCTTCCCCTCCAGAGGATTTTTCTTTTGGTGAAACCTTGCACACTCTAAGGGAGCATTTCCACTGGGAAAGCCAGGATTTTTCTGATTCAAAAAAGATGCTTAGGGATTTCTTACTCCTGCCTCAGCATAGGCCTTTAGCTATACCTCCTATACTAGACATTGTTGATGATGCCTTTTCAGAATATAGTTTGGCCCCTGATTCTTTGCCTCCTGCTCCCAGAAAACCTGATAGATACTACAGGGTTCCTGACTCTCACAAGTTCCTTTTTAAAAATCCTATTGTGAGTCCAGAGACTATTTCACAGTGACCCAAGGGCATTAAGGCTTCTACTGCTAAAAATCCTACCCCTTCTGATAGAGACCCCAGGACACTGGATAGATGGGGTAAGAAGGTTTACACTTCTGCATCCTTGGCCATTAGGGCCTTAAACTGTCAGTTTCATATGTTAAAGTATCAACAACATGTTACTGGATTGCTTAAACAGAAAATTTATGTTGATTCCTGACTGTGCTGAAAATAAGGAATTACAGGATTTAATGCATTCTGCTGAACAGGTTGGAAAACATACTTTGCAATGTGGATTTGATTCATTAGAGGCCTCTTGCAGGGCTGCTGTCACTGGGTCTGTACTCAGAAGGCATACTTGGCTTAAGGAGCAGTCTTTGCCTGATCATGTTAAAGCTAAACTGTTGGATGCTCCCTTAAATCAGGACCGCCTGTTCCAAAGCTGAGGAATTTCTTAAAAAGATGGAAGATAAAGCTAAATCTATGCAAACTGTTAAAGATTTCTTAAAAGTTCATCCTCCAAGATTTAGTAGGCATTGGCTCTCTAATAAATGGTCCTTTCCGGCCCCTTCCAGGTCTTCTCAATCCAAACCCAGACACAACAGAAACCCCAGGTTTCAGTCCCAGGGGACACACACGACTAAGCAGTGGGGGGCTTCCGCATCCAAATCTGGGAGTAGTAAGACTCCCCCCTATGGAAAATTGTCTCAGTGACTTGCTTTTAAAACTTCCAAGCACTTCTCAGCCTAATGATCCTTTAGGCAGAAAGATTGGTCTGCAGGCCAAAAACTGGGAGCTCATTACCCAGGACATATGGGTTTTAAATATAGTGTCCCAAGGATATAGATTTCACTTCCACATGTTACCAACACCAAGCGGGTGGCCAGATCTACTCCCAAATCAGTGGGCAGAGGCCCAAAAGAAAGTACTTTCTCTTTTAAGCATGCAGGCTATTCAGTTGGTACCAGAAGAGGAAAAGGGACAATGTTTCTATTCAAGACTTTTCCTGGTACCTAGAAAAGACAATTCATGGCATCCTATCCTGGACCTTTCTACTCTAAACACCTTTTTGGTGATTCCAAAATTCAAGATGCTGACTCTTCACCAGTGGCTTCCTATGCTAGGCAAAGATGCCTGGTTGGCAACACTAGATTGAAAAGAAACATACCTGCACATCCCTATCAGGGAATCTTGCAGAATATACCTACGCTTCAAAGCAGGCTACATGCACTATCAGTTCTCTGCACTGCCCTTTGGCTTATCTACTACGCCTAGGGTATTCACAAAGTGATTAGCTCCAGTCATTGCATTTTGCAGGCAAAGAAATATTCAGATATACTAATACCTGGACGATTGTCTAATTCAGACAGAAAGCCAGGACATACTTTTGAATCATCTGGCCTTTGTACAAAGGGTGCTGACTTGTCTGGGGGACACCATAAATGAAAAGAAATCATACCTGGTACCCTGGCAACAAATTATATTCCTGGGAGCAAGCTTGAATACAACTTCCCAGATGGCTTTCCTCACGCCAGATAAACAGATTCATTTGACAACCTACTTCAAACAAGTGACCACAAAAACCCTGCTATCTGCAAGGCAAATACTGCAAGCCTTGAGGTTCATGGCCTCCTGCGTTCTCCTAATTCCATATGCAAGACTGCATATGAGGAAACTACAGTGGTATCTAAAAAACCTATGGTGTCAACATTGTCAGGATCTAGAAGCAATGATTCCTGTCATACCTTGCCTACACCTAGAGTTCCTTTGGCGAGCAGATGCCTGCCACCAAAACAAGGGACTATCATTTACACTACCCCCTGCCGCCCAAACCCTAACAACAGATGCATCAGACTATGCATGGGGGGGGGCTCACCTGGCAGGGAAGTGCATTCAGGGCAAGTGGAACCCAAGTGAAATGCACCTGCATGTCAATCAAAAAGAAATGTTAGCTTTACAGAGTGCTCTGACAGCCTTCAAGGACCACATTCTTCCAGGACAACTAATGGTAAAGATGGACAACACCACCGTTATGTGGTACATAAACAAGCAGGGAGGTACACATTCTTATCCCCACTGCAGACTAGCCATGGCATTGTGGAATATAGCCTTGAACTACCAAGTGAATCTACATGCTCAATTCCTGCCAGGAAAACTAAATACACTGGCAGACGGACTAAGCAGATACCTCATGGACCCACACGAGTGGAAACTGGAAACATGGATTTACAACATGTTGACAAGCAAATGGGGAAATCCAGATATAGATCTGTTTGCCTCCCCCCAGAATTATCAATTGGACAAATTTTGCACAAGGATTCTCCACAAACAAGCTTGGAAAGTGGATGCTCTGTCCATCAGCTGGAAAAGCCTATCAGTTTATGCCTTTCCTCCTCTGTCTTTGCTGTCCAAAGTACTACTAAAGATCAAACAGGACAAGCCAAGGACGATTTTGATTGCACCAGACTGGCCACGCCAGCACTGGTACCACCTCTTGCGCAGTGTGTCACGGTTGGCCCCATGGCACCTGCCTCAGACTCCTTCCCTGTTGTCTCAGCAGGAGAACCAGATTCTGCACCCTCAGCTTCAAACACTGAACCTAGCAGCCTGGCTAATTACCTAATATCTCCTTTACCATCCCTCAGTAAACCAGTGATGGATATAATTTTAGAGGCAAGGAGGCCTAGTACTAGAAAATCTTATGCTGCAAAATGGAAAAGATTCTGTGCCTGGAACCAATCTCAAGGGATGAGCGGAGCAATGCCCACTTTACCACTAATTCTACAATACTTGACTGAGATGCTTCATAAGGGCTTATCCTTTTCCCCCATCAAAATTCATGCCTCAGCCATTTCAGCTCATTATAACACAGAACCTCCCCTCTTCTCTCACCCACTGCTCAAGCAGTTCCTCAGAGGGGCCAAAAATTTAAGGCCACCCAGGAGAGCTCCAACTCCAGCCTGGGACTTGTCTTGGAGAAACTCACTCTTCCTCCTTTCGAGCCAGCTGCTGCTGCAGATTTAAAATTCCTTTCTTGGAAAACAGCATTCCTTTTAGCACTCACTTCAGCAAGAAGGGCATCTGAATTACAGGCCTTTATGGCAGTGGAGCCTTTCATCATCTTTCATGTGGACAGGGTGTCCCTCGGAACCAATCCCTCTTCATGCCCAAGGTGGTATCCAATGTGGCTCTTAATCAGTCCATTCATTTGCCAACCTTCTTTCCTAATCCACAGAACAAAGGGGAACGGATACTGCACTCCTTAGATGTGCACAGACAACTTAGATTCTACTTGGACAGGACTAAACCTCAAAGGAAATCTGAACAACTGCTGGTGGCATTTGCTGCAGGGACAGAGGGGAAGGCTATTTCAATGCAAACCATTTCTAAATGGATAGGCCATTGCATTCATTTCTGCTATAAGCACCATGGAAAACCTATCCCACAGGGCATCAGACCCCATTCAACTAGGGCTGCATCTACCTCTACAGCCTTTCTCAGAAGCGTCCCTACTGGGGACACCCTAGAAGCTGCTACCTGGAGTTCTGTACATACTTTCACCAAGCATTATCATTTGCCAATTTTCTCTAAATTCAGAGCTGGCTTTGCCACTGCAGCCTTGCAGGGCCTTATAGCTGGTCCTAATGCTATTTAAATTCCTCCTCCCAACCTTAGCTTTGGGAATCTACCCAAATGTAATGAGTGAAACAGTGAAACACGAAGAACATAATACAGTTGTGTACACTCACCATAAATGTAGATGTTCGAGTGTATTCACTGTTGCAGTCCTGGTTACCCCCCCTCCAGCCCCCTGACTTCTTTTGGCTATACCTCTACTTTCCTTTACTATGTCTAAAAGCTTTTTGGTGTATTTGCTTTGTTGTTGGAGGTATAACCTTGTATATATATTTAATTGCTTCCCATTAGGGGGGCACCTGACATCTGGGGCAAGAAAAAGTGATGTAATGGCATCGGCTGCATGTTTTATACCCCTGACGTCATGGAAGAAGAGACAGCAACCAACGCAGGACCCAAGACTTTGTTAATCAGGCCGACTGAGGGCTACTGCAAGCTGATAACCCAAATGTAATGACTGCAACAGTGAATACACTCGAACAGCTACATTTATGGTAGGTGTACACAGCTGTACTTTTTTCCGCCACACGTACCATTTGGAATTGTGGTCAAAATGTTCAAACTTGGTCTCATCAGACCATAACTCATTTTCCCACATGTATTTGGGAGATTTGATGTATTGTTTTGCATATTTTAGCCGGGCCTGGGTGTTTTTCTGTGTAAGAATAGGCTTCCGTTTTACCAACCCTACCCCATAGTCCAGACATATGGAGAATATGGGAGATTGTTGTCAAATGTAGTACACAACCAGTACTTGCCAGAAATTCCTGCAGCTCCTTCAGTGTTGCTGTATGCCTCTTGGCAGTCTGTCTGACCAGTTTTCATCTTATCTTTTCATCAATTTTGGAGCGATGTCCAGTTCTTTGCAATGTCACTGTTGTCCCATATTTTCTCCACTTTTTGATGACTGTCTTCGCTGTGTTCCATGGTATATCCAATGCCGTGGAAAATTTTTGCACCCTTCTCATGACTGATACCTTTCAACAGTGAGATCCCTTTGATGCTTTGTAAGCTGTCTGTGAACCATGACTTTTGCTGTAGCAGGCAACTGAGTAAATGTCAGGAAAATCCTACTTTAATAGCTGAACTTTATTTGGGGTTAATCAGAGTCTCTTTAATTGATGGCAGGTGTGTAACCAAGAAGACTGAATGCTGTAATTAAATCAAAAGGTGCTTCAACAAAGTATTAGTTTAAGGGTGTGCACACTTATACAACCAGCTTATTGTACGTTTTTTATTTTTTATATTTTTCCCCTAACAGATTTCTTTGTTTTTCAATTGAATTGATTGTACAGGTTATAGGTCATGTTAAAGGTGGGAAAAGTTTTGAAATATTTTATTGTGGTCTCATTTTTTTTAATATCACAGAAATCTGGCATTTTAACAGGGTTGTGTACACTTTTTATATCCACTGTAAATATGTAAATACACACACATACATATATATATATGTGTGTGTGTGTGTTGTTTATATATATATATATATATATATATATATATGAAAAAAATCCCAAAGTGGAAGCAGTCTAAAGCAGAAATCAAAGTGCAACTACTGCGTATAACTTCAAGGACTAGTTACACATAAAATAGCAAAAGTTGAAGCTTTTATTCACAGAAAGGTAAGCGCTTTCGCAGAGCACAACACTCTGCTTCATCAGACAAAAGAATGAAACAAGAAACCACTATTTAAAGATTCTCATTCTGATGACATCATCGAAAATTTGCATAATTAATTATTTAAAGAGATATGTATCAGAACTTAAAAACTTATTTAAAACCTTACACATACAAGTGTCATATTTAAAATTCATATATATGACATAAAACATAATTTATAAAAAACAATGACAGAGTATAATAAACTAATTTAAATAAAAACAACAAAATGCCAGCAATATTATCGTAGGGCACGTCCTCTCAGAATTGGTTTCAGTGGTACAGTTTCATTGAGGCCATTGCCCCTATGTGCTCCCATTCTGAGGATCCATTTCACCTCACATTCTTCAGTTGCATTTACTAAATTACCTAGTCGTGTATCTATGCTCTGTACTTGTAAAATTTGAAATTTAAAAACATGATGCATACCTTCAGTTAACATGTGTTTAGAAAGGGCACCAGTCATCTCTCCCCTCCATGTACTATAGTAATGGTCCCTTATGCGTTCACGTAGAGACCTCTCCCCTCCATGCACTTTGATTTTTGCTTTAGACTGCTTCCACTTTGGGATTTTTTTTTTTCACGTTTGACTGCATCTGGGACCTAGTAATTCTTGTTTTTGACGATATATATATATATATATATATATATATATATATATATATATATATATATATATATATATATATATATATATATATATATATATATATATATATATATATATGGGTCTACCTGATAACACCGACAGCGAAATAACCGACATTACAAAACCATTCAAAAACACGAAACTTCACATGCTCGACAAACCACAATCCCGACAATCAACAAAACAAATACCTTTCCCGAAAAACTATCGCACACTTACCTTACCCGCACCCTAACAATAATTGTTCTACACTGATAGGTATATAATTGTCAAATGTTTATGTTTTTGGAGCATTAAGAAGCTAAAACATTGTTAAAATTGTTATACACTATTTAGCTATATACTGTCAGATGTTATATTGTGGAGCTTTTCTCCCCGGCCCTTCACTGAAATTGGGCCAGTTTTAGCCCAGTGGACCATTCTGGTAGCCAAATGTCAAGAAATACATACATATGTATATATAAGTATATGTGTTTTTGTGTGTGTGTGTGTGTGTGTGTGTGTGTGTGTGTATGTATGTATGTATATATATATATATATATATATATATATATGTGTGTGTGTGTGTGTGTGTGTGTGTGTATACATGTATTTAAAACTGTAAGACCCAGTCATCCTAGAATCTTCACTATATAATACCTTAAAACTCTGGAGTTTGTATTATTTCATTGAACAGCCACATTGTCGAACGGTATTTAATCGGAAATGCCATTCATTGCACCCCCCCCCCAATAATTATATATACAAATGCTGAGATCGCATAACGGGGGGAAAGGGCAAATTTCCTGATCCCTACTGTAATCCAATCTCAGAATGTGTCAACGAACAGCATTTCCGGTGAAATGCCGTTCGACAATACGACCATTCAGTAAAATAATAGAGATCCATGCAAATGACCCATTAAGGACATGCCATTCCTTCAGCGGCATGGCTTGTGAATGCACATTACATTTTAATTTTTAAGTCTTTATGGATACATTCAGTCCAGTAAAGCCAAACCCCACTAGCTGTAGACATGCAAGTTTCAGCTTTATTTATGACCTTGTTAGTACAGCATAAGAAGATTGGCTGTACCTTAGACATGCATTGCTTAAAATCAAGCCTTATGTCTAGAAACATAAGGGTGCCTGCAACGTATCCCAAACAGCATCCAAAACAAAGATAAAAAAGTCATACAGACAAGTCATGAAGTAAAAACTGTAAGAAAGACCCAGTTAAGGTAGAGTCTTTACTGTGCAATACCTTAAATGTAGTAGAGACCTGTGAGTTATTTGCAAATGACCGTTTAAGGACATACCAGTAATTTAGCTGAATTTAGCTGAATACTTGTTTTTAATTTAATTAATTTAATGTCTGCACTGTTTCTGCTTTGTTATTACATAATGTGAATGTCCATGTACCTTTTACTTGTTGAAACCATACCTGAACTTGAAACAAAAGTAATCAATCAGTCAATATCCTTTTGATCTTGGCTAATGAACCTTGATATGCAGCTAGCTCCAGAGCAGATGTGATTATTTGGAATGTTCACACTGTGTTTAATGCCTTTAGTTGCTGTCACAAGAAAGTGAATGAAGGAAGATGTGTCCCTGTTGGTGCCATGAAGTGACATCAGTGATATGTTCTCTGTGGCGGACCGAACATTACTTATCACCCACCAACTCTTCTTGTCATGCCCATGATTGAACAAGGCCTAGTGTGGATTTCCTTAAACTAGCAACAGCACTGTCTCTTAGAGGTCTGTACTGAGGCAGATATCTTTGTCGATGAAGGCTCCTGTCTAAGCACCAGGCATACAGTTGTGAGACCTGTGTTTCCTGGATAAATAGAAAATCTTCCTCAACTCTAGCTGTAAATTGCTGGTTGAAGGCCTATTGTGTCTGTTGTTCTGAAGTGGAAGTGTCTTAGTTCTGGCTTAAGCACTTGTGCTGCAAAACCGGTTGTTTTACATTAGGAAGGTTTGTGGTCTAGACTGTTTTGGCAGCAGAGTGTAGCCTACACCCTATGTTGGGAATTGCTGGTAAATTGTTGCATTATTTAAACTGTTTCTGCTGTTGTGACTCCGATTTTATGTACTTTGAATTTCTTGTACTACTTCATGTTATAGCAGAGGCTAGATTCAGACTTGCTGAATCTAGACTGTTTGTTATCACTTGAGCACTAATACCAGCTCTTCGTTGAGATACTGAAATATCCATGGCATCTGTTGCTTCCAGCTAACTATAAGTGCTTGTTTTTGCTCTAATATTGCACTTTTAATTTGTATTTGAATTCTTCTGTTTGTTTGAATAGTCTGAACTATTTTTTGTCACATTTTTCTGTACACTGTACTAGTTCAGTGGTAGCACTGCCCAGTGCTGAGTTTGCTATTTCTGGGTCTGTTTTGTAATGCCTGAGCATCAACTTCAAGCCACCTTTGCTGGTGAAGGCCCTTCTGCACCATTGTATGAGGAGAGTGCTATCTGGGTCTCATCTAATTGAAGGTGATTGAACTAAAGCACAGAGAGAGTATTCTTATTGGCTAAAGTGCGTTAAAAGGGGTATTTACTTCTTTTATTTAAGCTCTGCATTTGCACTTGTTTTCATGTATCACTCCATTGTGCATTGCCATGTAGTAGTGGTTGCCATTGGTGGTTATAGATACAAATGTTTTGTTTGTTAAGTTTTCCCTTAGCACTTTGCTTGTGATCCTCCAGAGGTTTCTTGCGGTCCTACTCTACTGTCAGGTGGAGCACTTAGCCTAGCCTCAGAGGTACCAAATCACCTCTCATCCATTAGCCATTCCTAAGTGTGGCCTCTTTTCCTGATCATATAAATATACCTACTACTATGGACAGACAATTTCCCACAGTTTCTTCAGCCAGCTTGGTCGACATGGGCATCCTGAGGCAGTGTAGCAACTGCCTCATGTTCGCCGACAACCCTCTACTCCTAGTCCACACAAACACAACGTGTGAGAAATGCAGCTATACTAAGAACTTTGAATCCATGCTCTGTCACACACCAGTCAGTACATATGACAATGAGCAGGTTGCCAGCATGTACACCTCAACTTCTACTACACCCAAACCCACATCACACCTACCTACATATGCAGAGGTCCTCACCAGAAACATACCTAAACACCAGAGACCTCCCAAGCACAAACACAAGCACGCTACACATAATACTTCCTCCGCAGAACACATTGCACATAATAGCTCACACACCAGTGTCTTACCGGTCAAACCCTTAAGACAAATCACAAAATCAAACATGTTAGTCATAGGTGATTCCATCTTGAGACACACTGATGTCCCTCTCACCAGGCTGGGTAAGGAAAAGGTCACAGTCAGCTGTCTGTCAGGTGCCAGGATATGCTATATCACACATGCGCTCAAGTCTCTCAACAGATACTGTTATGACTCCATCATAGTCCATGTTGGTGTGAACAACTTGAGTTGTACCCCTCTGGCCTGTATGAAGAGAGACATGACTGAGCTTTCAGACTGTGTGTCTCAGGCAGGTATGTCTGTAGGCTTAAACAGCATTTTACCTTTACCTAGGATGATGCCTCAGATATTTTACCTTCACCTAGGGTGATGTCACAGTATAAACAGAAAATTATTAACTTCAGTAATTGGCTTAGCTTCTGGTGTCATTCTAAGGGGATCCACTGTCTGTCAGCCTGGGATGACATGATGGACAGATCTCTATGCTTTGCCAGAGATGGTCTTCATCTGTCACCCCGGATTTCAGCTACTGGCTAAGGCTCTTGCCAACCCATAGTGCCTTTTTAGGCAGTGTCTCAAGGACAAAATTCCCAATGTAAAAACAACCTCAAAGTTATGCTGCTGAATGCTAGGAGTCTCAACATGAAACTGCATTCACTGGAAGCTGTCCTCACCTTGGAAGACACAGACATTTGTGTAGTCATGGAGATCCGTTTCAAGGCTCTGGAGAGCACCCCAGCCATACCGGGTTACACCTCCTTTCACATGTTCAGACCTCAAACTGAAGGCTTGAAAACTAAAGGAGGCAGTGTATCAGTGTTCATTAAAGATAAATACACCTCCAGTTTGGTTAAACAGTGTGATTCCCTGGAGGCACTTAAGGTGCAATTAATTGTCAGTAGGACACCTATTCAATTCATTGCCAGATACAGGACCCCCTCCATGAATCAGGACACCAACTCTGCCTAATTGGATCTACTTGAGTCTGTCAAAATATATCCAAACACCATGGTTTTGGGTGACTTTAACTACCCATCCATTGACTGGGTAAATTACTCATGCTCAAACTTACTTGCCCAAAGGTTCCTCAACTTCGTTAACTCCAGTGCCCAGGACCAGCTGGTTGACACCCCCACGAGGGGTGCCAACATCCTGGATCTGGTGCTTACCAGTATGGCGGACCACTGTAGCACCCCCACTATGAGGTCCTCCCTGGTGAGATCTGACCACAGATCTTTTTCATTCGAATTAACTATCACACCTAACACCCCCCCAATTAACTATCACACCTACCCCCCCCCCCCCAGCAGCAGCTAAACTAAAAAACTTCTCCAAAGCAGATTATAACCTCTTTATGGGATGATATAAATAGCTTCACTGCACCTCCTCCCTCAGATGGAATGGGCAACTATGCTGAGTTTTGTACACCACTGTTTTATCCAGACGTATAACTGCATGACTCGGCCATACCTGATTGGACCAAAACAAGCTCCTCAAAGAAGAGCTGACCTGTCTGGTTGAATACTGTCATTAACAGGCTTTACAATAAGAGGAAGAAATTACTGTCTAAGAGTAAGAGGGAACGAGTCATCCTAAACTGGAAACATTCCCTCCTCAGCTTAAACAAGCAAATAAGACTTTTTGTGAAGTCATCCAAAGCAAAATACGAGTCCAGATTAGCTTCCTCATCAAAGGGCAACCACAAGGCATTCTGTAGTTAAGTAGACCACAAGGCATTCTATAGTTATATAGTTAGGAAAAGTTCAGATTTTGTGCAGAACTGGTAGTTAATGATACCACATAAACTGACCCTGTGGACATAGCTAACCTGTTGGCTGACAGGTTCTGTGAAAACTTCACTCCCTTGTCCCTGCCACGTGTACCCAATGACATCACTACCACCTGCCCCCTACCTTGTATCTCTAAAGAGCAGGTCGTAAATGCCCTCTCCAAGGCCAAAAGCACAGCATCTATGGGACCTGATAACATCCCATGATGCTACCTACATGGGCTCCAAGATTAATTAGCTACACCATTGGATACTCTTTTTAGTCATAGTCTAAGCACCAGCTTCGTACCAGCTGAATGGAAAATGCTCACCATTATTCCCTTGCACAAAGCTGGTGCTTCCACTGACCCCAGGAACTATCACCCTATTAGCCTGACTAGCCTTATCTTCAAGCTCATGGAGCAAATCATCATGGATCTTATAAACAAAGATATAGATAATCTCCAAACACTTGACCCTACTCAGTTTGGATTTGTCAAAGGGAGCTCATGCCTGTTAAACTTGGTGGACTTCTTCGAGACAGTCACCAAGTCCCTGGACAAGGGGAAATCTAAGCATATAGCCTACCTGTACTTAGCCAAGACGTTGGACACTATCCCCCTCTCAGGCACCATTGACAAATTCACCCAACTAGACATCAACCCGTATATCATTAGATGATTTGCTAACTGGCTCACTGATAGAATCCATATAGTCAAAATAGGGGAATCCACCTCCAGCAGCAGACCTGTAACCAGTGATGTTCCACAGGGATCAGTCCTGGGACCTCAACTGCTTGGAATGTATTTCTCCGAAGTACAAGCAAAAACTAAAGATCTGCGGCTGACAAAGTTTGCTGATGACTGCAAACTGGGAGTGGTCACAGAATATGCAAATGATGTCAACATCCTACAAGAGGGCCTTAAACAAACAAATGATTGTTGCTAAAGTCATGGTCTTAAACTCAATGCAAAAAAAGTATTATCATCCCTTTTGGTAAGTGCAATGTTCCTGCTAACTACCACATCAATAGCAACACCCTAATTACTCACTCAATGGTGAGAGACCTGGGCACACAGGTT
Source organism: Protopterus annectens (assembly GCF_019279795.1). NCBI lineage: Eukaryota > Metazoa > Chordata > Ceratodontiformes > Protopteridae > Protopterus > Protopterus annectens. The sequence continues at coordinate 827,855,241 of NC_056727.1, read as the reverse complement.
GACAGCAACCTTACCTTTGACCACCATGTCTCCGCAGTGGTAAAAAGGGCATTCTGTATTGCTCATCTCATAAGTAAGGGCATTGCCTCCAGAAAAAAAGAAGTTATAACCTCCCTGTACTCTTCCTTCATCTGGCCAATAATTGAGTGCAACACCCCTTTTGGTATGTACCTTTCTAAGCACCTGCAGCAATTGGAGGAACCACAAAGGTTCCTCATAAGGAAAATTGGTGTACTTGCTCTAAAGACCTTAACCTGGTATGTGACAATAACAAAACCTGCTGGAGGGGCAGATTTGTCTCCCAGAGGTTACCACACCTTTGGAACAGACTCCCACTTCATGTCAAACGGAGCACCTCATTGGCCCTCTTCAAATGCAGTCTAGACACTTTGATGGATGACCGTAAATTCACCCCAGGGGTTCCATCTGTGTCCCTCTTGGACAGGTGGCAGTAGGTGCTGATCGTGGAAATAAGGGTAAAAACTTGGCTAGGCTTGTAAGGGCCCCGGGCCATTAGCCTATTAACTTCCTATGAACTCCCCAGATAAACCTTGATGTAGTATTAAATTTTGGTGAAGTGTTTACCTGTCACGAATTCACCAGTAAGCTATTGAATAACAACATATTGCATTACCTGGTATGCATCACCCTCAAGACCATTCTGGTTTACAGCATGATACACCTTGCTGGAAGTCTAGAGGGGGGTACTTCCCACTCTAAAAATAGTGAGTAATACTTAATAAAATGTGAATTAACTCTTATAAAGGAAGGCAATAAAGCAGAGGCTGTACAAACGTATTCATTATACCTAGTTTGGATGTTAAGAACAGCTCTGTTAATTAAGATAAAAGGAAGCTTACATATCACTGTTGCTACTAATAATAATAATACTACATCAAAAGCAAAACAGAAATGTGAGCACTTTGCAAAGAGAAATAAACAAGAAAATGTTTTGCTGTTCAGTAGGCAGTTCGTAGTCTTTACAGCTGAATCTGATCCACTCTTACATGAAGGATCCCTAGTGCTACTGCAGTCCCATTAGTGTACAGTTTAGTCCACCTGTGCAAAAGTCCTTCCTCAGAAAGAGAATGGTGCTTGTGGAAGGGGGAGTAAGCCACAGTCTTGTGAGTCATACTTCAAGCTTCAGGTAGGGAGCATTTTAAGGGTGCTTCTTGGAGGATCACAGCCTAATAAAACCTTTGGAGGCCCTGAGGCTGACAGTGTCATCTGAAGTTGTTAATCTTCTTCCTATTCATCACTGATGGGCTCGGTTCTGAGCCCTCAGAAGCGAATCGGCATAATACCAAGCTCGCTTACACCAAAAACTGTCGAGCTAAGCTGCTACCCACAATGCCCTTCTCCCAGTTACTTGCCGCACAGCCATATTGCAACGTTTCAACGAGTTCTCCAGCTAAATGTTGTATTTTTCAATTTTTGCAGTATTTTGTAAGTGTTTCTCTCAAAACCCTATATTTCTGGTTTTCTTAACTAGCTCTACCCATGGGTATTCTCTTTCTTACCATTGTTGGTAAATGCCCTTCCTTACTCTTGTGGTATTCTTAATATAATTGTTGGTATTTTCTTCTCTTTTTCTTTCCTCCACAGTACTTCTTTTTTGGTTTAGTTATTCACTTTTTTGGTATGTCTGAAAAGAAAGGGACGTCTGGGTTTAAGCATTGCTCTTCCTGCAATGGTAAACTCCCCAACAACGATCTACATGAAGAATGTGTTTATTGTCTGGGGGTTCCACTCCTTTCTGTGAAACCTCCCTGTCCAATTTGTGTTAGTGTCAGTCCGTGGATGCCGAATGAAAGAAAGAATAAACATTTTCTGAAAGGCCTGCTTCCTTCTCCATTTTCCGAGGCTATTTATGCATCGGAGATCTCAACCCCTCCATCTATGCACAAAAAACGTTCTCAGTCAGTCCCTTCTTCACCAGCTGGTGAGAAGGGCAAGCCTTATAAGCACAAGGCCCTTAAAACTTCCACAGGGCACAAGATCGCCTCCTCTGTTCCGATAACCTTGGCTCTGAGCTCTGCCCCACTGGTTCCTTCTGATATTGATGACTTCCACATCGGCGCCGCCCTCGGTACCGACTGCTGCTACAGTTCCAACTCTTGTTTTGGACCCTACCTTTTTGCCTGCCATTAGCTATGCACCATCGTCCCCTATCTCTGTTCCGAGATTGGTACCGATGACGCCATTTCCGGCGCCGATAGTTCCCATTTTGCCTGTCTCAAAACTGGAATCCTCGGTGCTGACTTTTACTTCACCTCGGACCCGGTATTCCCCATCCTTGGATCCTTTTGCTGGGCAAGTCTTTAGCCCCTTTTTGGATTGACCTGACTCCCCCTCAGGAGTGTCGGTTAGATCCACCAGGAGCCTATCTGAATCAGATGAGGTGCTCCTGTTTGATCAGCTGCTGACAGCCAGGGGGATTACAGATTTTCTTTGAACCCACCCACTCCGGGCTTTGGGTCCATTGCCCCTGCGACTCCCACTTATTGTCTTCCATTTGACCCTTCAGTTCCAAGGCCCATAGCTCCGACGTCTGTGGGAGGAATCCTCTCCTAGGTGCCGACAGTGACCTTCTCTGAGACTCCGAGACCCCTTTGGGTTTCAGTTCCTTTGGAACCATCCCTTCCTCAATCTCATGCTTGGGGGTGGAACCCTCGGTTACGGGAACTGTTCCAGTTGTTTCATCGGCTCCATCTCCGGCTCCGGAGGTGACTCCTGCCCTGGTTTTGCTTGAGGCTCCGTCCCCAGGAGCGGGCCATGCAGAGCGAGGTGTGACCCCGGTTCCGAGATTGTCTTCCTCGGTTTTCGGCGGGCCTGCCTTCCGGGTGATGGAGAGGGTGCTTGCTTCGGGAAGCGCTCCTCCTACGTCAGACCTTCCTCCCACTCCTTCTGAGCTGCAGCTGTCACAGGCCACTCCCCCCCCCAGGACACCGAGAGCGCAAGCCTCAGGAAACCCCTGTACAGGGTAACCTCCTTTCTGAGTCCTGTTCAGATGTTCGCACTGAAGATCGTCCTCGGAAATGGAAGTGTAAGAGGAAACACATGGACTCCCCGGAGGAGTCCCTCACTGAAGATATGGATTACGATGATGGGGAGGGGTCCCCATGGTCACCCCTGATGATGTCTCCTTTGGAGACATCCTGGAAATTCTGAGGTAGAGGGGTGACTGAAAGCACTCCAACCCTTCCTCGGAGGAATCCGTATTCCTGCAGCCCTTCTGCTCTCGGCCCTCTACTTCTTGGGTGACCCCACCCTGCCGATGACCTAGTCAAGCTCATCGTGCAGCGGGCATGGTTCATAGGTAAGCATGAGACTATCTGCCCAAGGGCATCTGTAAGCCTAGCCAGAATGTGTTGGCTTTCGCCACCCCCTTAAATTAATTCCCTGTGCCTCTGTCCAGCAGAGCCATTACTTCCCTGTGCCTCTGTCCAGTAGAGTCACTGCAGTGATCCCTAGGGTAAATTTTCTGTTTCCCATCCACTCTTCAAGGTTTCTCTTGAAGAGTGTTAGTGAGGTGCTCTGCCTAATGTAGATTGGAATCTTGTTCCAAAGCATGTGGAGTCTCTGGGACAGGAATCTATCCCTCCGGCACGTCCTATTTATCGTTGTGATGAGGTTTAGATCCCTAGAGCTTGTGGCTCTTGGAGATTTGTTTTTTTAGGTGGAACATGTCCATCAATTCTGGGTTGGACATGGCCTTGTATGTCAGGCAGAGATCACCTTTGAGTAAGCGGTATGCAACCGAGTACAGCTGGAGTTTCTTCAGTTGGGCTGCATAGTGCATCTGTTGGAGGCCAGTAATCCTCTTGGTGAGGTACTTCTGTGGTCTTTGATAGGTCTGATGAGTGATGAGTAGAGGGGCACAATAACCTCTTTTGTTCTAGATGCAAACCCTTTTGTGATTAGGTGGGCCACATAGAAGAATTTTCTAACCACCTTGGCAATATGATTATCAAAGGAGACATTGCTTCCTACTTGGGTCTCCAGATCCCTTATTGCATTTTCTGTATTTAGGAGACTACCAAGTATGTGGTGGTTTGCGGGGACTTTGTTTTTTCCAAAGGGGATAACTATGCACTTTTTGGCATTTAGCTTGAGGCCATGATTTTGACACCAGGAATCTGCCTCAGTGAGACCCTTCTGGAGGATGTCTGTATCAGCCGGAGAGTCAGTTATGGCCCCCAGTTTGCAGTCGTCTGCAAACTTGGTCAGCCATAGTCCTCCTGTGCTTGCCTGTACCTCTGAGAAGTATATACCAAACAGGAAGGGTCCCAGGACTGAGCCCTGGGGGACACCACTTGTAACTGGTTTAGAGTCAGACCTAGAGCCTGCAACTCTCACTGTGTGGGTTCTATCTGAACCCTGATACCATTGAGGCCAGTCCCCGGAGACCAGACAAGATACTCTCCCCTCCAGAGGAAGAGCCCCATTGGATGAGAGGCTTACCAGTAGACGCTGTGGTGGTGGCAGCTGCTGCGGAGGAACGTCCTGCTGTCCACCCGCCCAACAGAGAGTCCCGGGCAGTGGACAGGTTTAGAGAAGTGAGTTTTTGCTTCAGCGACCTTTGCTGTTAGGTCTCTGAATTACTTGGCACATTTTACGAGGTTCCAAGGAGATCTCATATCTGAACTCTCTGGGACCTTCGCTGGTCAAGTTTCAGACGGGGCACGTAATAAAGTTGCTTCCCAACTTGCTACCCTAGAGTCGATCTCCAACTCGTCCATGAGGTTGCTGTCCCACACAACCGAAGGGGCAGCTAGAGCTGTGGGTGCAGGCGTAGTTATGAGACGTCACGCCTGGATGCGCATTTGTGACCTCACGGACTCCTTCAAGTCTTTCTTTTTAAATGCCTCCTATCAAATCATCCGCTTTGTTCGGTTCTAAAGTAAAGGGCACATTAGCCAGGTGCGAACAGGAAGGAAAAACCTTGTCTGCCGTTGGCCTACATTTTTCCAAGCCTCAGCGCCCTTTCTCCAGGAACCAGAGGAGTGGAAAGATGTGGTACAAAAAATCTCAAGACCTTTTCTGTATCGCACGTGGCGAGGACTCCCACAGAGGCAGAGGGGGTTCCAATAATGGAAGATGCCCCTTTCAAGGCAGAGGGGGTCCCTGGAATCAGGGCTCCAGGGATTCTTTCTCCAGACAACCTTATCAGTGCTCCTGAAGTGCTGCCTGATTGCTTTCCTCTGGAAGCAGTTAGGGCTCATTTTTCTCTCTGCACCAAGCTGCCTGGCGCTCTATTACAAATGCTCAGTGGGTGCAGAGAATAATTTCCAGAGGATTTTACATTCCCCTAATCTTTTACCCAAGACCTCCAAAATCCCTTTTCTATGTTCCACCCAGTCAAATGGAAGAGGCAGCTTCAGAAATAAGAAAGCTGTGTCAAAATTGAGTCATCCAACAAGTCCCCCTAGACCAGTGTGGATCTGGTTTTTACTCAAGATTATTTTTGGTGCCAAAAAAGACCGGGGACTGGTGGCCCATTTTAGATCTCAGCCAGCTAAACAAATCAGTAGTTCATACCAAGTTCCACATGGTCACGATTCAATCCATTCTCCCATTTCTTTGAGATGCTGTGTGGATGTGCTCAATAGACCTCTAGGATACGTATTACCACATCAAAATGGACAAGCGCTCCAGGAGTCATCTTCTCTTCTGGCTGGGAGCCAATCATTATCAATTCAGAGCCCTGACATTCAGTCTCTCAATGGCCCCCCAGAGTGTTCAAGAAATGCCTAGCAGTGATGACAGCTCATCTGAGACTTTAGGGATTCCAGGTGTTTCCGTATCCAGACGATTGGTTCCTCTCCACCCCCAGCAAGCGCCTACTGGTCAGGGCCCTCCGCTACACCCTAGCACTGGTGGAGTTCCTAGGCATCACAATTCACTGGGAAAAATCGAACCTTCACACAACCCAACAATTGGAATTTATAGGAGCGATATTCGACACTCAAACCAACCAAGTCTTTCTTCCTCCTCACAGACTTCTGAGATTACGGTTACAAGTACAAGTGATACCCTGTTGATGGAAGGTGTCTGCAAGGAAAATTCTTCAGGCTTTGGGGTCTATGGCGGCAGCCATTCCAATTGTCCTCCTAGCAAGATTGCATATGAGAATACTACAGTGGCTCCTTTTGTCCCAGTGGATATCCAGTCTCCACCTCTTGAACTTACAGATCCTCATCTCCAACTCCTGCAAGCAAGATCTCCTCTGGTGGATGAGAACAGATGAAAATCTCTGGTGTCGCCCCTTCCAGACTCCCCAACCCAATGCCACGGTGACCATGGATGCTTCCCTGATAGGGTGGGGGGGGCCACTTCCAGGGAAAGACGGTCCAAGGCACGTGGTCCAACCTAGAGGTCAACTTGCCTGTCGATGTCCTTGAGTTAAGAGCGGTGCTGTTAGCGTTGCAGGCACTTCTTCCGCTCCTTCCGTCAGGAACAATTGCTATCCAGTCAGACAATATGTCGGTTGTGTGGTACATAAACTAACAGGGAGGGACTAAATCCTACCCCCTATGTCGTGAGGCAATGAGAATTTGGCATTGGGCGATAGCTTCCAACTGCTTTTTAATCGCACCGCATATCCCGGGGAGCTCCAACGTGATTGCGGACAGATTAAGCAGATGCATCTTCCGTCCTCACGAGTGGTCTCTCAACCTGATTGTGGCAACAGAAATCTTCAGCGGTTGGGGCCAGCCTTGTTGCGATCTTTTCACCTCCCCCTCAAACAAAAAAATACAATAGCTATTTTGCCCTCTTTCCCCCACACGGGGAGTCACCAAGAGACACTTTGACTCACGATTGGCCCACGGGTCTCCTCTATGCTTATCCTCCGATACCTCTGATTCCCTTATTTCTAAGGAAAGCTATTCGGTTGAGAAGCAAGGTGATCCTCATTGCCCCTTTCTGGCCTCGTCAGGTGTGGTTTCCCTTCCTCCGACCTCACCTGTTACAACCTCCTTGGATCCTGGACACTCATCAGGACCTAATATCTCACCCACAAGGGCTGACTCCCCCAAATCTATCCACCCTCAAGCTGACAGCTTGGTTTCTCCACTTCCGTTAGTCGCCAGGCAGGAAACTCTCTTCTGTCTGGAATATTATTCTGGTCTCCCACAAACCATCCACCAGAAAACTCTACAGAGATAAGTGGAAAAGATTTGCTATCTGTTCGAACAATCACATGCTAGATCCCTTTTCAACTCCTACAGCCACCATTTTTCACTATCTCTCTGAGTTGTTTAACAATGGGGCGTCAGCCTCTACTATTCGAGTCCATTTAGCAGCTATTTCCAGTTTCCATAATGGTTCAGATGGATTCCCTGTTATCTCTACCCGACACTGCAAGACCTTTCTCAAGGGAGTTTTCTGTAGTAGACCGCCTATCAGACAGCCTGTAGAGACATGGAATCTCTCTCCCAGGTTCTCCAGTGTCTCTCTCTACCTCCCTTTGAGCCTGCCATGACATGTGATCTAAAATTTCTCTCTTGGAAGTCTTTGTTTTTGGTGGCGGCCACATCAGCCAGATGGGTATCTGAGTTATAAGCCTTATGCGTCAAGAGCCCATATCTAATCTTCCATAAGGACAGAGTATCCCTTCATATTAACCTATCGTTTCTCCCCAAAGTGGTTTCCGACTTCTCTATTAACCAGTCCATTGAGCTCCCTGTATTTTTCCTGAACTACTCAAACAAAAGGGAATACTGCCTTCATTCATTGGATGTACATAGACAACTATATTTTTATCTAGACAGGACTAAGCCTTTTCACAAGTCGAATCAACTTTTCATTTCCTTTTCTGGTCCTTGAATGGGATGTGCTGTATCAAAATGGCTCAGAATATTTTGCATTACCTTTGCATATTCCCTTACGAATGAATCCAAACCTGATCAAATCAAAGCTCATTCAACTAGTGCCATCACAACTTTGGTTGCCTTCCATTCCAGGGCTTCCATGGATGACATTTGTGCAGCAGCCATTTGGGCTAAACCCCATACCTTCATCAAGCATTACAAATTGGATCTGTTCTCCAGGGGAAGAGCGGCCTTTGGCTCAATAGTTCTCAGGAATGTTCTTTCATAAGGGCCACCCAGGTTCTCCAAGTAGCTTGGGATTCTGTCCCATCAGTGATGAATAGGAAGAAGATTAACAACTTCAGATAAAGAAGTTATATCTTACCATAACGTTCCATCTGAATTGTTTTTTTTTTTTTAAATATTTTTATTCATTTCCAAAAACAAGAAAACATGAATGCAGGTTATTTATGACAATGAAGTATTTACAAATTATTTAAAAAGGTAGGCTAAAACATCTAAACAGATGTCAAACATTAAAACCAAAATAAAGTATTTACAAGGGTGTCTATTGTTGACATATAATGGACTTTCTATACAATTGTTTCCTGATTATAATCTGCTGCAGTCATTATTCTCCAGTATTTCAGTTACTTTTTGCCATGCTACGCATAATGATGTAGTTCTTTCAGTTCTTCCTTTAATAGTGTTCATTTCCAATTGTGATACTGCTGACACCATATTCATGAATTGCTTAAAAGTTGGAGAAGCTTTGGATTTCCAGTCTGATGTAATGTTCTTCCTTGCCATAGCTAGGAGAGTCCATAAGATTACATATTTTGTTCTTGGCACACAGTCGGGTACAGGTGCATTAAACAAAATAATAGATTTGGAAATCTGGAATTTATCATTGAATACCATTTGCAGAAAATAATTTATTTTATCCCAATATGGTTTAATCAAATGGCATTCGTAGAACATATGTTGCCAGTCTGCTTTTATTGATAAATCACATCTCCAGCAGCCAATATTTTTCTTAAACATAAGTTCCATTTTATGAGGGGTTACATAAAATCTGTGTATGAATTGCCATGTAAAAAGTCTCCAATGTAATGAAAGTGATGTCTGCTTTGGAGAGAGAAGAATTAATTTTTTATCTCTGTCATTTGGCACATGTCCATTAACTGATCTATAATAATTCCATATTTTGTCATTATTATGCATTTTTATTTTTTTGTTTGTTTTATAAATAGATGATAAGTATCCCTTTCCAGTAATGGGTTGATTCGTTAGTAATATTATATGTTCTATAAGGGTAGGAACATTTTGTCTTATTGATGGTTGCATTGTTTCTTGTTTGCTTAATATATACTGTCTTAATTCTTGTACATGTAACCACGAACTATCTTCCATATTTAATTTCTGTTTAATCTGGTCTATTGTCAGAGGTTTTCCAGAGTTTAGCAATTGATGCCAATATATTAATCCCTTTTCTTTAAGCATGTTGACTACTTCCATATTAAATGTTATTATATTACCTTGTGTGTACGCTACTGGATATAAAAGAAATGACCATGCTTTAATATCAGGATTGCTATTAATAAGATTTTGGAAAATTTTTAATGTATAAGTAATGTATTTGGAACTTATATTTTTATTCTTATGTATCATCATATATTCCTTCATCAGTCATAGAAAATTGTTTGGTATGAAATCTGTATACTTATTTGCTACTACAAATCCTGATTTTAACCAGATTCTCTCATGAACTAGCTTCCATTTTGATGTATATTTTGTATTTAGCCATAATGATATTGTTTTAATAATGGATGAATGCAAATATATTTCTATGTCTGGTAAACCTATGCCACCTATATCCCAATCATCTAGATGATACTTCATAGCTATCCTTGTTTTTTTTGGATACCATAGGAATCTTACCATTAAATCATTTAATTGTTTTAGGTGTGATTTAGCTGGTGGCAAAGAACAAGCTTGTATGACATAAAGAATGTTTTGAAATATGATCATTTTAATTATATAAAGCCTTTCTTCCATTGAAAAGAAGAATTTATTCCATCATTGTATTAGATTTTTAATATTATTTAAGGTCTCTTTATAATTTGTTTCAATTGTAGTGTCTAGGTTGTTAGTTATTATAATTCCCAAGTATTTAATTATATTATCGGTAGAGATATATTTATGGTATTTTTTATTTAGATCTTTTTTATTAGTATTTATAAGCAATACATTTGTTTTGTTCTCATTAAATTTAAGACTTGAAAAGTTTTGAAAGTTTTGAATTGAGTCCCATAATGCTTTTAAACTGCTATTATTCTTTTTAAGGTAATTAAAATATCATCAGCAAAAGTTGAATTTTAAGCTCTAGGCTGTTGTCTAGTTGTATTCCTTCAATATTTTTATCCATACATATATTATTTGCTAAGGGTTCAATGACTAGCGCAAACAATAACGGAGAAAGAGGGCAGCCTTGTTTTGTACCCTTAGTTATTTTAATAGATTTAGACAGACAAGATCCCAGTTTTATATAAGCCAATGATTTTTCATATAATGATTTTATTAACAAAGTGAAGTTGTTTGAGAAGCCATATTCTTCTAAAACTAACCACAGATAATCCCAGTTCACTGAATCAAATGCGCTGTTTATGTCTAAGCTAATAACATTCATTTTGTTTTTTTGTGACATTTATATGATCAATTAAGGAAAGAATTCTTTTAATGTTGTCATAAGTGTTCCTATCTTTTATAAAACCTGTTTGATCCTCCTCTATCAAAAGTGGTAGTAATTGTTTTATTCGAGCAACATGTATTGACATAAAAATTGTATAATCTATATTAAGAAGTGAAATGGGTCTGTATGATGAGCATTCACTGGGATCTTTATTTTGTTTCAGAATTGGTAATATTAATGTATACTTCCAAGAAGGAGGAATGTCTTTACCATTTTTAACTGATGTAAAGACATTCAATAACAACAGCAAAGCCTCATTTGATAGTAATTTAAACATTTCTGGGGTGATATTATCTATACCTGGAGCTTTGTTTAATTTTAGCTTATTTACTTCAGCTTTAAGTTCTGTCATTGTTATTTGTTTATCTATTAGTTGTACCTGCTCCTCTAATAACCTAACCTTAACATTGTTTTTGAGAAGAGCTTTCAATACTGAATGTGTTTCTGTTTTCTCATTTTGATTATTAAGTTTATGAAAAAATAGCCTAAAGCTTCTAGTATTCCTTCTAAATCAGATACTTTCTTTTTGGTTTCTATATTATGTATTTCCTTGATTTGATTTGTTTTAATAATCTTTTTAGTCCTATTTGCTATTCTTTGTTGGTTTTTAGGGTTCATTGAATAGTAACATAGTTTAATTTTTTCTTTGATCATTGTTTTGTGGTGTAGCATCTCTGAGTATTTTTTATTAGTATCTTCTAGTTCTTTTATTAAGTTGGTGTTTCCATTTTGAATATCAAGCTTTAAATTATATACTTTTGACTGTAATTCCATTAATTCCTTATTCCACTGTTTTTGTTTATTTTTATACCATCCCACCGCTCTTCCATATAGGTATGCTTTTAATGCATCCCATATATATATTTCAGATACATCTTTTGTAAGATTGATATCTAGGAATGTTTGTGTCTCTTTAATATAAAATTCCTTAAAATCTTTGAGATTTGTTATGTAAGATGGTATTCTTGTTACTGATATCCTTCTCATGAAACAT
>NC_056727.1:827831181-827838681 GCF_019279795.1 Protopterus annectens | reverse complement strand
CTGTAGACTTCTAGTGATATTAGTAGAAGTAATTCAACAAAATAGGTTTGTCTACAATATCTAGTTTTTAAAAATTCCTGTCAGAAATATCTTTTGAGTGCAGAGCTGAGAAAAGATGCTGCCAACCAGTGTACATCCTAGCCACGCCCCCCCCCATCTGAATTGTTGATGTTCTTCCAGTCATCGCACCCTCCCACCGCCCTCCACCAAAGGCTCCTGGCGGATCTTCTGGGTCCCTGTGGTGTTTCAGGGTTTCTGTGCAGAGATGGCCTCTGTCTTTCTATTTCTTCTATATGTTGCATGCAAACTCGATCTGAGGTAACAAGGAGCGGGGCATTGTGGGTAGCAGCTTAGCTCGAGAGTTTTTGGCGTACGTGAGCTTGGTATTAGGCCGACTCTCAGTGATGACTGGAAGAAGATCAACAACTCAGATGGAACGTCATGGTAAGACATAACTTCTTTTTATCTTTTCTGACTGTATCTCCTTTCATATTTTTGACCCCTTTGGCAGCAGTCGCACTGCTGTCACCCTCTGCCAAAACTTTGTAATATTTGGAGAAGTGAACTTGGAATACCTGCCAAGCTGTCCTCTTCTTAGAAAGGTTTGGAGGGCTTAGAATATCAGCCCTCATTTCATTCACATTACTTGGCAAGGGAGATTGTAGCATATGGTGGCTTTTAAAAATAGTTGCAAACTTTCTAGGCATATTACAGTGGTTTGCCTCTATATTAGATTCTATACTTCTTTTGGGAGCCCTGTGCCATCTTTTAAGTGTTTGGAAAATTCTAGTCTCACGTTTCCCTTATTTAAAAAAAAAAAAAAAAAGGTTTATTGCTGTCTCCAGTAATGTTACAGCATGACTATTATTATGCATTATTCCATTTGAGTAATCAAATGGAAGGATAGCTTAAATGAGAGTTTTTTTATAACACATTACCCCATCTTAGTGGATGCTTTACATCTTTTAAGTTCCTTAAAGTAATTGTTATACAGTCTCACTGTAAATACATCTGGCTGAATTTTTGTTCTCCTCATTCGGTAGTTACCTTTAGTATTTTTTAATTGTAGACATAGTTTAGAACTTTGAAATCAGGTAATTTCAGAGGGTTGTGTGCTTTCTCAACAAAGTTGGTTTAACTGTAAGTTGCTGAGCCACAGGAAGATTGGTCCCAAAAAGTTATAAAGTCTAATAAGTCAGGTTATTTTGCCAGATGTAATAACACGAGATACATGAGATAAACTGTGTAATTGCTAGTTCTCTAAGTCCTGTATTTTGGTGTATAGCTGGTGTATTTTGTGTTGCTGATTGTGCATAAGTGTGAAAAGATTTACACTTACAATTGCTACAAACAAATTATCATTTTGATGAAAGCACATTTTTCAGCCCAAATTTATGTTTCCGCTTTTTTATTGACTGCCAGACTCCTTATTTCTACTCTGTCTGTAAGGAATTCTGACACCAAAGGTGGGAACATATTGGTGTCTCTGTATATGGAGATTGAGCTTGCGCCCTTGTACCATTATGGCTTCTTCTTCCATGCTTCCCACTGTGCATTGTTTTCTTCTGCAGTGTGTTAAGTGCTCATAATCTTATTTCTTAGAACCAAATAAAAGGTAATGTGTGTACACGGCCATCTTCTGCTCCATTAAGTTTGCTTCTAGGGTGTCAGGCCTGCTTCTTCACTGCCTCAGCCACTGATGGGTGACTCTACTGTGGACAGGCCTGGTTCTGGGTCCTCTCATCAATGTGTCACTAAAAAATGGGAGTTACACATGTCCTCTGCAGCTGTAGGTTTATCCTCACCAGACAAGGGAGAACCACTCGGGAGGGACCCCATGAGGGCCTACAGCATATTTGAGATAGGATGCCTGTTCCTTGAGATAATGACCCAAATATAAGTCTGTCCTTTTCCAGGGAGTTTCCTAGAAAAAAAAATGTTTTACAGTTAATTTAATAGATTTTGACCACATTTGTCAGAATTTTTTTTGTTCAGTGAATCATTCAGCAATTTCTTGTCAGGCCGTATGTTCATAAAGAGGGGGTTTTATTAGGCTGACCCTATATTGTACAGTTATGCTGTAGGACCCTTGGACTGTTCCACCATAGTCATGGATGTTATGTTTTGATTGGTGGCTTTCTGGAGATCAGATATTGTTAGTAAGTAGTGAAATGCTTTGTGTTGGGCTAGCATGTCATTCTGCGAGTTATCAGGAAGCTTAGAGACATTGCAGTTTTCATTGCAGCTGGCTTGAGAAATCTTTTCTCACCATTGTTTGTTTTTCTTGTTCTCATAGGAAGCTTTAAGTATAGCCAAGGCCCAGGTGGAGATGGGGGCACAGATTCTGGACATCAACATGGATGAAGGAATGTTGGATGGGAAGACTGCCATGACCAGATTTTGTAACTTCATTGCTTCGGAGCCAGATATTGCTAGGGTTAGTAAATTTTATGAATTCTCATTAAATTACCATTATCAGAAATACACAGTGCATTTTTTAATGGAAATGGATAACAGCAATAACAGCCTTTGCTTTTGATATTCAGTTATGACATACTGTCTAGGCCTAGACTGCATTTGCACCTAAGTGTACTATAGAAGTATTGTAGATGTGGTGTAAAGTTAATGGATTTATTCCAGCTTGTCTTTCAATAATAATAATAAATATATAAATGTGAACAAGTACCTTTTCATTCCTTATACCTCCTTACCCCTCCCTTCTTCACTTGCTTCCTTACTTCTATTAAATTCTCTTCCGTAACTTTCTCTCTAAATATGCCATATGCATTTTTCCCCACACTTTATATTGCAATTCCTGTTTGTTTGTATTAGACTAACTTACCTTTTAATTTTTCTATAGATTGTCTAAAATTTCTATAAATAGCAAATGATTGTCAAATTGCTTGTATCAATTCTTAATCAATGTTTTTATATTATCACTAATTTCTTATAATTATTTAAACTGTAGATGTTTTTGTTTTATTTTTGAAGATTGTAAAATTAATGTTCTTAAAAATGTTTTGTAGTAATTTGGAGCTTTTCTCTCCGGGCCTCTGCTGAAAATGGACTTCTACCCAGTTGGACTTCCGTGGTAATCAAATGTCAATAAATAACTAATAAAAAAAGTAGAAATATAACTAAAACATTGTAGTAGAAGAGGTTGTATAACCAGTAAATGTTATAGGTGGGAATTTCAATACTTTGTTAAATGTGGTTACTGAAACTGAATTTAGGCCAGAATGTTTATATGCCATATAACTATTTGCTGTGCAACGAAGTTGTGTGTTTCTATGTACTCTGTAGAAAAGGAGCTTAATATTTCAATATGGAAAAGCTTCTGCTATCACATTTCTTTTAGAGGTGGCCTTTACATGTTGTTTTCTTTATTTTGTATTCATGAAACAGGTTTATTTTCCTGTTTTCTTCTTTCTGTGTATCATAAGACAAGCTTAATTTCTTATACATTTCCTCATTTTAATCTCGACAGATAAGATTATTTTTATGATGAAAATGTAGTGGAGAATTTTGAGGGCGCTGTTTGATGGATCCTTTTTCCAACAGTCAGAATTTGGCATAATTTTTGAAAGTTCTTGCACCCAGAAATGGCTGCACATCCATAGTAATGCATGTTGTGGTGGTGTGTGCTTACTATAAGTGCCCCCTATGCCTACCAGTTCATTTTTGCACATAGCTGTCAGTGAAAAGTTGCTTTGTCTACAACCATTTGTTTATGTAATTTGCTTGGTTCTTCTAGTGTTTTCCATAGGATAGTGGAAGGAGGCTGCTTGTGGATTAGATACTGCCTAATAGTTGGATCTGATTTTCAGTGCTTTATGATTCAGTGGTTTTGGCCCTCCCTTCCAGAGGTAATTCTGTGTTTTCTGTGGTCTGTTGTCATTCAGAGATTGAGAATTGTATTCTTGGTCTGCAGAACTTGGTCTAGTTTTGATTTCCAAATTCTTCCATGAACATTAGGCCTGTGGAAGGATCACCCTTGACTCCTAAACATGGAGCAAAGGGTGATACTTGGCTCCTAGACACAGAGTCAAGAATCACCCTTGTTTCCATTTGTAGGAAGTATATTCCAGGAATTCATGCTGCCTTTTCCCTTGCAGCATAACTTGTTTCTTTATTGCCTGGTCTGGTTGTGTGCCTTTTGAGCAAGTTTGTCTTATGAGTAATTATATGAGGCCCAGTGTTAATATGCCATTGGAGCTGATGACTAATAAAGTTCTGGATTTCTTCCTGGTTGACTTGTTTTAGTGGTTACTGGAGGAGGCCTGTTCTCCTTAAAAGGGATAAGGTTTTTGGGATATTTGCTTGTGCTTTCTCAGCAACACAGGGTCCTTCACGGTCTTTGTCTCTCTTCTGTGGCCTTCTAGCTGTTGATTCCTTGCCATTTAGCTTGGACATTGTCATGTTGAAAGCCTGGAAGCACTTGTTCCTTAGAGCCTGCTGCCAGTGGGCCTCATATCTTTTATAACCTCCAAACAGACTGGAGTAATACCCCTGCTGTGCATCCACAGGCTGAATTCTGATGGTCTTCATGGGGCCTCCATTGACACCAGAAGCCTAAATCCTTGGCCTTTATCCTGTGTACTGGGTGTCCCAGAAGGTAGATAGGTTGGGTAGGAATGTCTGTTCTTTCGCTACTTTGGGACTTAGTGCCTTGATCTGTGCTTTCACATTTGTTCAGGTTTCATTCCTTTCCAGTCAGGTCTTGACTTGAACACTTTAATTCCCTCCATGAATCATGATTCTTGGACAATCCCCTCATTTCCATGTTCCCATCAGTTCTGGAAGGTGCTCAGCTGGAAAGCTGACTTTTTGATGTAGTGGACATCCTAGTTGGAACAAAGGGTATAGCAGTGTGTCTCCATAGGTGGGCTTGACTTAGTATGCTTGGGATAGGGGCAAGTTCAAGATCCTTTTCCTGGGTAACCCATTTGTTAAAAATATGTTTTAATTAGGTGACAACAGCCATTCCTTCCCATTGTCTTCCAGAGGAGGTAGTTATCCTCCTCGACTCATGTGTTCTTGCTACTGTATATGGAAGAGTAGAAGTCATAGATCAGACAAAGGGTAAATTGAGCGAAGATCTCCTCTTCCTTTCTTCAGGCTGTTCCCCCTTGAGAGGTTGAAATCATTCTTGGCCCTTTCTTGAATCAGTGGGGGGGGGGGTCGTCTTGTGGAGCACTTGGTGGATTAATTTGAGGGGGCTTCTGTTATATTCTCTTTTCTGTAGCCTATGGGCTCCTACTGGGTTCTGTCCTTCATGGCTGTGCTTAATTTGTTTGGTAGAAACAGAATAAACCCCATTTCTCTAACTAGTTCTAGTCAGTGCTTTGGAGATCCATTGAGTCCTCCTTTTTCCCCTTCAAGGGTTCGCTCTCTCTCCTTTTTGTAAGAAAGAGTCATGAGGAGGACCTCAGTTATTCATTTGTCCAAGTATCCCTAGTTGGAAGTTCCCTAGCTAGGGGGAAAATGTGGTAGCTGGTTTAACCCCTCTGCTCAACTGGGATGGCCTCAGACAGAAGTTGTTTGGGCTAGCTTTTTGAGGGGAAGGAGGATCTTCTCACTGCTTCTGTTCTGCTTTGTGAAGTTTTTACAGACAGCCCTGAGACCAGTATCCTTTCTCTTCTGCTTTTTAGATCCCCTCCTAAGTGAATGCAATGCAGTTGCCTTCTTAGCCGCTTGCCTGTGAGTGGTGTGCTGAGGGTTTTTCTTTTTAACCCACTAGTGTGGGTGCAGATGGAAGTCTGACCTGCATGTCCTTCTGCAGGGCTGCCCTGCCTTATTGGAGCCTTGATTTTGTTTGGGTGGATGGACACATGGTGATTGGTAGTGGGGATTGCCTACTTTTATCCTTAGATGTGGCATGTATGTTCCCTGCTGTTGGCAACTTCCAGTTTCCTTGATCCAGGATATAGGGCTAACATTCTTGTAAACTGTGAGGAATCCATTCTCCCCTGCTGCTGGATTTGTGGCCCCAGCTGCTTCATTTGAGAGTCTGTTGCTGGTTTTAAGCCTGATGAAGGTCGGGAGGTTCAGCTTTTGCTGTGAGGGACTAGAGCTGTCCTCAGGGTGGAGGAGCAGACAAATATTGTTGACTTTCCAACATGGGATGCAGCAACAATGCAGCCTGGTTTCCTGACAGATTAGACTGTGGTATTTGTTCCATGTCTGGTCAAGCTGGACAGGGGATGTCTCTCCCTTGGTTGGTGTTGGGTCTCCCTTTCTGAATTCCATGTGCCTTGGCTTTGGAGGACTTAGGTGCTCTTCTCAGCCCCCTTTTAGGCTGAGTGGGACTTGGTCATCAGTCTTAGTCCTAGTCTTTTGGACTTTGAGACCCCCTTCAGTGGATGGGGCTTTGCATGTTGCTCCAGCTGGCTCTCTTCATTTTAGTCAAGGTTCTAATCTCAATGACACAGCTAGATGTATCAGAGGCCTAGAAGGAGGAAAGCTTGATGCTGAGAGTTCCACGCTGTCTTCATTGAGCTGACTTCTTTAAGTAGATGGCATAGTTGGAGGCTTCTGCCTTGATCTCTTCTGAGTTCTCAGATGGGTCCCATCCATGGCTTGTAGTGTAAGTGTGGTATCAAAGCCCAGTTGCAGTTCAGGGACACTTCACCTTGGGCTGCCTGCTGTCCCCCTAGTTGGTCTTCCTCACCTCTTCTACTTAACAGTAAAGGGTAGGAGTCCTGACAGATGAGTGTGAGGTTCTTCCCTGCAGATTATTTTGGGTTTTTCTAGTACTCTGTCCAGTATCTTTGGTAGCCCCTCCCATAAAAGTGTGTTTTTTTGCCACTCCTGACATTGACAGAGAGGAGGTGGAGGCTGACTGTTGGCTTTGCTTGGGAGGGGGACTCTTCTTTTTTCCATTGCATGGGAACCCTTAGTGGGATTAAGGCTGAAATCCCTCCCCAGCAACTGTGGCACAGCATTGGATGAAAAGGAAGTCTTTCCTCCATCTTTGGTTTAATTGATGTGATGGCATCTCTTTGTCATCTAGGGTGTATTTGTCCCTCCCCACACAAGGGTGGGACAATTGTGTAGGTCAAGGGAATTTTTAGCAGTTCCATTTTCTGAATGAGTGCTTCCAGCAGCACCTCTGGCATGCTTTGTGGACCCTAGGTGTCCTAGTGTCCAAGAATCAGCCAGTTACCTGATGTTGGGATGGGTCTTTGACTCCTTTTGGAAGGTGAAACTTAGAATATTGGAGCACTTGGGCGATGTAAGAAATAAGAGATTGGACAGCCCAGTGGCACAACACTTTTGCGACACACATGGGGATAGTATAGAAAGTTTTTTCTTCCGTGTATTAGCAAAGCCCTTTGAAGAACATAGTATGGGGGGTGGATGAATTTAAAAGAAAGTTGATTAAGTTAGAAACTAAATTAATAGTATATTTGGGCACTCTATATCTGAGGGGTCTCAATCTGGATATTGATTGGGGCATTTAGATGTTAAATCTAGTGGAGTTTAGTTTATTTACAGAAC